>NC_072731.1:55829357-56129357 GCF_026930045.1 Uloborus diversus | reverse complement strand
ATACACGTGAATAAAGATGCGAATTAAATATTTTGCTCTGTGAATGGCAACACAGAATGGCATTTCATCATTTGTGATGTCATCGGCAAGAAATGTAAACAATAAAAGCTCGCCGATTTAAGTAATTTTTTAAAAATATTAAACTTGAACAAATCATTGGAAAAATAGTTAGATCCTATGTTTTTAAGCATGTTCTTTCAGAAAAAAATACTTTTAAAATTTTGGCAACGACCCCATTGGCACTTTAAGAGTTAGTCCTTAAACTTACCTCTGCTTTCATCACTTGAAAAAAAAAAATTGCAAGTTAATATATTTTTCTATCAAAGAATACACATCAGTGCATCTATTTAGTTTACTAAAAACAAAAATTTTTGAATAGATTTTTAAAAAAATTGAAATATATGTATAAAAAGTTACCAAAATTACCAGTAATTGGCATCTGATAACCCCAGTGTATGACACCATGTTGTCCAGTGATTGGCACATATTAATAGAGAACTGGAAAATCACTTTAATTTTTACTTTTAGATTACATACAAATTTTATCATGAGAAACATAATTAATGTTAATTTTAAGAAGGTAATTTTACATAAATTAATGTTTAGTCACACATCTCAACGTTGAAAAAGTATACTGCATAAATAAAAATAAATTCGGAGTGTTACATGGAAACACATATCGAGGTTTTTGTTGTCTCATCAGTTGGTGTGTCGTTTTAATTTTACAAATTATAGCTGTTTCTACAGAAAAATGAACATTACCTATGATTCTAAAGGACTACTAGCGCAGCCAGAAATACCTTCGGGAGAGTGTTTTTTAAATCAAAATACTTTTTGGAGGGGGTTCTTTGATCAAAAATACCTTCTGGAGGGTTTTTGTTTTGATCAAAAATACCTTCCGAAGGGGTTTTTTTTTTTTTAATCAAAACAATCCTTTCATATGCATAAACTACTTTATTAGAATTTGCATTTATGTTAAAACCAATGGCTCTAAGGGGTGTTTTCAACTTTCAATCTCTTTATCTCTCTCTCTCTCTCTCTCTCTCTCTATATATATATATATATTGAAAACGTATTAGAGAGGGGGGAAAAATAGAATACCATAAACCACAAGCCCAAAGATGGGCAAAGCAGCCAAACAAATAAACCAGGCAAATATAAACATCAATAGTCTTAGTTTTAAGTCTTACTTAGTTCTAAAAATCTGCATTCATTTTTGACATGTGGTGCGTTTTGCCCAATGTAATCCTGAATGTTGACTTTTTCGGAACTGGACATCCTATTTTTAGTTTCAGTATAAAGTTTTTGGTCTTTCGACCATAGGATGAAGTTTCCACTGCTGAAGAGTACTGGCTTCATCTCTATCATTTATCTATGTTATAACCTTGTCTGTTTGTTCTATTGATATTTATACAGTAGGGAAACAATTATCCGGAAAGCTCGGGACCATCGCGATCCCGGATAACTGAATTTCCCGGTGTTTTGGATCGTTAAAAAACGCAGTATATCGACTGTTTATAAAAAGAAAATGACAATAATTATTAGATATGCACTTCAAAATAAGAAGAAAATACTATGTAAAGGCGTATAAACTTAGAAATATCAAAAGAAAAATTTATCAATCTTAAAATTTATTCATAAGGCATGCATTTTCTTTATTTTAAATTCAAAATTCACCCATGAAAATTATTTTTTGAACATTTCATTGAATTTTAATTGGCGATAGTTGGGTTTACGCTCAAGAAACAATTGCTGAATTTTGCGCACGCCATTACGTGGGATTCGTTGATGAAAGACTTCTGCTCCATGCCTGCTTTGAATTCTTTCTTTAATTCAATGCAACGTTCGTTGGATATCATAGGAACGATGTCTTCACACTCACTCGTCTCGTCTCCGTCGCTATCTTGTTCCGTGTCATTCGGATGTAGCACCATCTGAATTATTTCGGAATCGGTCATTTCGTTGATGATAGGAATATCCTTATCCACGTCAAAGCATTCCTCGATGTCCGTTTCTGAAAACAAATCTCGCTCTATAGCCACTTCCGAGAGTAATTCGCGAAGGTCATTTTGGAGCTCTTTCTCCTTGTTTCCTTTTAATCCATCACGTGTAAGCTCGTTGGAGTCATCCTCAGAAAAAAAAAAAAAAAAAAGGACGTCGGCGTTAGATTATGCCACGCAAGAATTAAAAGTGTCACGCGAGACATAATCCCATGCTTTCGTGGACAACCAGATTGCTTCCTTAACATTGAATTGCTGCATCGATAAGCTTCTTTAGAAATTCCACTTTGTAGCGGCACTTTAAACTTCGCAAAACCCCTTGATCGAGGGGCTGTATTAATGATGTGCAGTTTATTGTCCGGTCAATTTAGACAATGGAAATAACAAACATTCCCGGAAAGCTAAATTTTTATAGAGACCTTGGGTTTTAGCATTACAAATAAAGTGCCAAAAGTCCCCATCGATCCCATGTGCGCTAAAAAAGTTATTCGGGGTCAAAGGTCAAAATTTTAGGTTTCTTGGAATTTTCTCAAAAACTGTAAGTTTTATCGAAAAGTTCCGCAGACCAAAGTTTTAGATCTCAAAATTCTCTATAAAAATGGTCCTTATGATTTTTTCTCCAAGACCAAACCTTCCCAGATATTGCGTACTCTCAAAAGACAGCCAGTCATTTACAGAATCCCCTCTACTCGCGTGGCCTTGAATAACATCTGGCTATTCTAGTCCGTGTGGCATCGTTCACGTACCCAGAGGTGCCCAATCCACTAAGAGCAAAGGCGCACCCCCCTCATTTTCGCGGAAATCCCCCCCAAAAGCATGCCCCCCCAAATGAAAAATACCCCTCAAAACAATCCCCCTAAAGATTTCGATGGCGCAGTCTGGGCCATGACCCCTCCTAGTGGGGGGGGGGGAGGGCACGTACCTGCTTCTTTTAGAGTTAAACGTGCAGTTCGAGTGAATAAACGTATTTATCACAAGCGTCTACTGTTGTTTGTGCTGATAAATATTTAAGAAAAATGTCACAATTTTGCTTTATTTACAATAAACTTTTGACTGAAGGTGAAACTGTTGTGCTGGGCAGTTGTGGAATGCCAACTTTAATCGATGCAAGTCTCGGGAGAAGTTATAAGAATGCTGATTATTTAAGAAGTCAAAAGTCCGTTACAATTCCCGTGAATTGCAGAAAATCATACACCCGGAAAAATTTAATCTATGCAGTAACGTGAGGATCAAGAGGCTAGTACTTCAAAAGTAAGTCCTCCTCGTACTGTAGCGCGATTAAGTGAATTTGAATCCAGCTTTTGTTTTTAAAAACGCTGCTTATTTTGTGGCTGTAAAGCGGATGAGGAGGCTGAGAAGAAGAAAACGCAGAATAATGAAAGAAAAATTCATAAAGCAGCGACTAAATCATACTCAAAATTAAAACGTGCAAGAGCAGCTTTTGACACACCTCAGAACGATCTTTAGCTAATTTTAAAAGGGATTCTTTGAATGTAAGTGTGGAAACTTTATAAATTTTTCTGCGATAATTCTGCGTTTTGTTCTTCTCAGCCTCTTCATCCGCTTCCTCGCCACAAAAATAAGCAGTGTTTTTTACAACAAAAGGTGGATTCAGATTCACTTAATCCCGCTCTTGTTCGAGGTGGACTTACTTTTGAAGTACTGGCCATGCTCATTAGGGTGGATTGAAAAAAATCAAAATCTGATAAACGTTAAGTAATAGCCCGGAAAAGTTGCCCTTTGTAGAGATATTTGGTTCAACAAAAGGATTTCGACCGCAAAAAATACCTTGAGGTGTCGCTCGCGCCTCGAAGTTGACCATAAATGCATAAAAACTGGAAAAAGTTATAATAATTTCATCAAATATCAAAATTTGAGAAATTTGATGTTATCGCTCTTAAGAGTAGGCTTTTTGTGTAGATTACACATTGCATAAGATCATTTTAATAATAAACTGTATTTTAAAGTTCCACACATGCGTTGAGTCTTGAATTTGACCAATATAGTCAGAATTGAATAACATCGTGTTGCTCCGTACTAAGAGAAAAAAATATTAGAAGTTATGATTTGTAAAAGTTTGCTTTCATATTAATTAATTCTTACATATATACGAAAAAAAAAGTAATAAAAGCATTTCCTATCTAGTAAAAAAAATGTTTAATTCTCCATTTAGCAGATAATTTTGGCTCAAAATGTCAAATTTACCTATGATAGAGAACAAAGGTTAAGTATAAAAATTTTAAAATAATGTGGCTTGCAACAGCCCACATCAGTCACCCTTTGAAACAAAAGACGTTGCTAAAGAAATTTTAATGGGTTTTGAGCCCTCAAACTGTAACCACATTGATTACAATAAAACATAAGTTTGCATGCGAGTTGAACTATTTTACTTCTCATAATTTTCAGTCTTGATTGAAATTGTGGCTTGATGGTATTGTGACTTAATATTTCTAGATTCTAATCCGACTCGAATAAATCCATCCCTTTTGGTTAGGCAGCAAACTGTACCTGATTTTATTTTTCTTATTTTACATATCGTCTCACTGCATTAGTATGACATGTCAGGTTTTGAGTACCTGACACTTCTTTTCTTATTTTACCTAGCGTCTCGCTGCTTTAATATGACTGGAAGTTTTGAAAACCATACTACTCAGTAGGTACGCCACCAAGCAATTTCTTTCAAAGTTTTATCGGAAGTCCCCTTTTTGAAAGAGGGAGCTGCCGAGTTTTACCAGTTCTGCTTATCGATGAGCTCATAGCAGTCTCTCTGCTTCAAAATTGAAATCTGGAATTATACATGTTCATTGTCCATCTTCGAACTGATCGTCGTAATCCGTCTTGAAATAAGTTCTCTGATGATGGTCATCCGCAATGCCTAGTGTTATATTTTTTTAGATTCTCAAAGTAACCAGTTTGCAGAACAAGAGATGATGATCCAAACATAGTACGATGGCAAGTTTAAAAAATTCGATTGTACAGCGAAAATTTACAATTTCAGATTTCAACTTGAGTTCTGTGAAGCAGAAGTGGGAAAACTCGGATCATCTTCTTAAAAAAGGAATATCAGATAAAACTTGAAAAGAAATGGTGCTTGAGGGCGTAACTACTGAATTATATGATTTCCAATACCTCACGTTATACTAAAGCAGTGAGACGATGCACAAAATTAGATGAAGAAGCGCCAAACACAGTTTGTTGTCTAGCCAAGAGAGATGGATTTCTTAGAGTCAGATTAGAATCCAGAAATCCTACTCACAATGTATCACTAAGGCCAAACATTGTCAGAAGTCAACATCTCTAGCCAAGAGAGATGGATTTCTTAGAGTCAGATTAGAATCCAGAAATCCTACTCACAATGTATCACTAAGGCCAAACATTGTCAGAAGTCAAGATAATGCGACTCGCCACTCAAACTATGTTTTATTGTATGAAATGTGGTTACAGTTTGAGAGCTCAAAAAACATTGAAAAGGGGGGTTGTTTTGAGGGGTATTTTTCTCAGTTTTTGGAGGGCGACTCTTGCTTCTTAGAGGGGGGCTCCGCGATATTGAGGGGTGCGCCCATGCCCTTAGTAGGTCCGGCCCTTTTGGGTACGTGAACGATGCCACACGGACTAGAATAGCCAGATGTTATTCAAGGCCATGCAAGTAGAGGGGATTCAGTAAATGACTGGCTGTCTTTTGAGAGTACGCAATATCTAGGAAGGTTTGGTCTTGGAGAAAAAAAATCATAAGGACCATTTTTATAGAGAATTTTGAGATCTATAACTTTGGTCTGCGGTACTTTTCGATAAAACTTACCGTTTTTGAGAAAAATCCAAAAAACCTAAAATTTTGACCTTTGACCCCGAATAACATTTTAGCGCTCATGGGATCGATGGGGACTTTTGGCACCTTATTTGTAATAGTAAGCCCAAGGTCCCTACAAAAATTTAGCTTTCCCGGAATTTTTTTTATTTGATCACTATTTTTATGTCTAAATTGACCGGGCTATTAAGGGAAGATATTCAACGTTAATGTTGTTTGCGTTTAGAAGAGCTGCAGGCGGTTGTGCGGTGCAGTTGTCCAGAAAGCGCACAATTTTACAGTCATCAGTAGTGATGTTCCGGATATCCGTATCCGTATCCGCGGATATCCGAGGGAAAATAAAAATCCGTATCTGTATCCGTTACTTTTTTGGCGGATCTTTAACGGATCTTTTCTATTCTAAAAATTCTTTAATATTTCAATAAAAGACTAATTCCGTTTAAATAAGGTTTTATTCCCTATTTAAATTATAAGGGATCATTTCCGAAGCCAATTTCTACCCTCCGTCGCAAAAAAGAAAGGGTAATAAGTTTTAAAAGTGTGTATCTGTGTGTCTCTTTGTGGCATCGTAACTCCTAAACAGATGAACCGATTTTGATGGTTGCTTTTTCGTTCAAAAGGTGACTTGCTCGAAAGTGTTCTTAGCTTGGCCTCGTTTTTGTAGAACTTTAATTACTGGAGATATTAATTAAAAACCGACTTTAACGTTTTTTACAATTATGGTTGTAAAAGTTACCCGTACGTAAAAATAATGACCCTAATTGAAAGAGCGAAGTTTTCTGCGTTTCATATTCATTTGGAACTTTCAAGTAGGAGCTATAATCTTGTTAAGTAAATTTTAAATGCTATTCTAAGCCTGTATACACGTGATTGGTAGCGATTTCATAGTCGGAAGATAAGGAGAACATATCTTTGAAGCAAGTAATAGATACCTAAAATTACTAGTCAACAAACGCATTTTAGTCTGCCTTCGGCGACATCATAGGAAGGAAACAAGAAGTTCCGTGCAGAACTAAAGGAGCCTACATTTCAGAGTACCAATATCGACTTTCTAGTAGGGCCATTCCACGAAAAAGTCAAACTTTGCATAGATTAATTTTCACAGTTAATAACGAATTTAGTAAAAATTCATTTATGGAAAATTGTTGTGCTTCCCTGAAAATCGTTATTTTAGATTTCAAGCCTTTTGCATCTTGTAAAGAATTGGTACTATTTTGAAAATTGGACGCCATTTTAACATATTTTAACAGCGAGCTTAAATCTGCTTTATTTTGAAAATCCTTTTTTAGCCTACTTTCCCAGTAAAAGTCAGAAAAAGAAGAAAAAAGCATGAAAAAAGGCTTAATGCATCTCAAAAATATCGCGAAAAACAAAAAAAATGTCAAAAATAAATAAAATAATTAAATAAATACTGAAAAATTAAAAATTGGAAAGTAGGGTACTGAGATGGGAAAAAATGTCTGTCGGTCTGTCTCCCCCTAATAACTTTTGAATGAATAGTCCGATTCGAAAAAGCTTTTTTTTGTTCGAAAGATCTCGGCGAGGACACCTCATTCCCATATTTCACTTTTTGATTTGAACTATTTTTTTGTTCAATTTTGAACAGTTCAAAAAAACTTAACATTAGCGCCTACGGGGAAATTCTATGCAATTCTGAACTGTGAGGCGAATTTGCTTCAAACAAACTGTAGGAAAAAGCTTTTGATGTAAAGCTTGTATATAAAATATCTTTTTGATTTGAACAATTTTCCGTTCAATTTTGAACAGTTCAAATCCCTTAACATTAGCGCCTACGGGTAAACTGAAAGCCAATGTAGATTCCGTACTTGAAGGCGGATTTTTTTCAAACCAAGTTTGTTGGAAATAGCTCTTGACGCCAAACTACAGACTTCGACTCGGAGAATTTAGGGGCACTTGACTCCGACTTCTGTGTCCGACAATTAATCGGACTCCGACTCCCCGACTTCGACTCTGACTTCGTAGCTTTGGCAAAAATTTATACACGGAGGACAAATGACTGACTCCGGTTCTTAGATATTCGACTCCGACTCCTTTACCCCAAAATGAGATTGACTCCGACGCTATGGTTTTGACTGTGAAATAATTATTATTGATTGGACTTGTTTTTATTTTTACGCTAAAGTTTTAATTTAGGTATTCAGTTTTCGACGAATAAACTCGAAGTCATTTATGTTTCTACATTAAGATATGCGCAGACGATTTTTTTTTTTTTTTTGACAATGAAAATTATATCTTTGAGTTGACATTTTATTTTCTTATTTATTTTGGTAAGTGCATTAATTCATTTAAAAAATTGTTTTTGGCAACAGGGGAAAAAGAAACGATTTTTTTTTTGATATGATGTATTTATTTTAATGAGCTTATTAAATTTAATTATTGTTTTTTCGTTTTGAAAACTGTTAAATTTTTTTTAATGGAAAAAAGTGTATTAGCTGCTTTGTTTAAAAGTTGCTGCCATTTTATTTGTTCGGTTTTTTTTTTCACGCATCTAATTTTTTTTTTAGATGAGTGAGGAATCTTTTATTCCTAGAAATCAGCTTAACGTATTTTGAAAATATGTTTGAAAACATTTGAGATTTTTGCTATTTTTGCGAATATTGATCTGGTACTAGAAATTAGTATGGGTATACGGGAAAGTAGGCTCTTCAAGTTCTAGACAGAACTTCTAGTTAATTTAATTTTAGTTTAAATATTTGAATTTCCTTTTTGGTGGGAACGCACTAAATTTTAAGCAAAGTTTTAAATTGTTCAGTTTTCGATATTTTTCCCATAGAACCTTAAACCGTTTTCCTTTTTTCTCTCTTTTTTTAAATGTATGTGGTGGCGTGCATATGCCTGCAGTTAAAATTCACTTAAATTTATTAATGAAGTAAAATAAAATGCAAGGAAATTAATTTGGCAAAATGGCTATAATGCTATTTGAATAAATCTGAAAAACAAATTCTAAACAACATTCCTCATGATATTCTAAATTTTACCTCAATTGTATGTTGGGGAAAGGGGGGCATATGTGAACACTTTTTATTTGGAACACAAAGCATGAAAAACTCTTGCAGGGGTGTTACACATAGTTGTGTATGTGTGTGTGTGCGTATATATATATATATATGAATAGATGTTTTGTATAATATAGTTTAATTACGTTTCAAAATCAAATTAAAAATTGGAAATAAGTTTCGTGCTGTCTGGAATTTCAAAAATTTCACTCCGGAAAAACCTTAGATCTCAAGGAATTCGACTTTATCTGGAGAGTGTTCGCACTGTATTTATTCGATGTATACAGTGAAATCTCGTTACAACAAACTCCAAGGGACGGAAAACTTGGTTCGTATTGGGACTGAAAATTTACTTCGTTGAAACCAGAGATGGGTAGATTCGTATTCGTAAATCCGAATCCGCATTTGATTCACAGTACCTTAATGCGTCAATCCGAATACGAATTCATTCGTATTCACAAGTGTGAATTCGAATAGATTCATATTTGCAAATGTGAATTCGAATACGAAATTCGGATTCATACCTATGAATCCGAATCTATTCAGATTCAGACCTATGAATCCAAATCATTTCTGATTTACATCTTTGAATAAGAATCCATTTGGATTCACACTTGGATTCACTGAAAAATTCAATTCAAAAGCTCAATATAAATAAATAAATGTCTGTCTGTACCTCGCTACAGGTCGAGTTTTGGGTGTTAGTGAATTTCTTAAGAAAAATGTCTATACTATTATGGGTCTAAAAATTTTAAAAGTGGAATTCTACCAAAGTAATGTAAATTGAAACTTTGATTTGTTTATATAATTTTACCACAGATAATTTTACCAGATTATTCATGTGATGTTTCAATCTAATGTTGCTGTGTGATGTTAACACTATTGTGTATGTCAGAATCTTATGAAATCACAGTTTTGAATTCATGAACCCTTGATGGAATGAACACACACTGTATAACAGTATCTTCCCGTCCCTTGGCAACGCAAAATGTTGTGATATCTACCTTTTTTCTCCGCGCATTTTCTGTTTTTCGTGAAACATTTGGTTAGTGAACTCACTAGTAAATAATGAAAACGCTAACTTGATTGAAAGGTTGATAAACTTGATCATAATACAAATTTGTTAGTCATGTGCCCTACTTGGGAGAGTACTCTTAGTTTTGAGGGCTGGTCTGTTGGTACTTCACTAGTAAGGAATAAATGGTGTTACAGAATAAATTAATAGTTTTCTTATGAGGCTATGTGAGTTGAACTTTGATGTATCAGTTTTATGGGTTATTTTTATGAGTTTGAAAATTTCAAAAAAATATGCAATTTTTAAGTATGGAAATAATTTTGGTTACATACACTAAGCAGCATTAGTTTGAACTCGTTTCACAATTCGTTTCGAAAAAATATTTAATTTTTACTTTCTTTTACAAAAAAGGAAGTATTGTATTCGCGAAAAAAATTTTCACCCAAAAATCGGCCTTAACTTCCATTTTTATCACCCCCGAATGAATGTTGAGTTTTTTTTTTCAACCCGACCACACGTTGATATGTGCCTAGGAACGTACAGACACCCTAAATATCCATTTTGACCATCCCCGAGTTAATTACAACGAGTTTTCTCGTGACGTCTGTATACACGTATGTATGTGCGTATGTATGTCGCATAGCTCAAGAACGGAATGTCCTAGAAAGTTGAAATTTGGTACGTAGACTCCTAGTGGCGTCTAATTGTGCACCTTTTTTGGTTGCATTCGGATGCTCTAAAAGGGGTCTTTTGCCCCTTTTTGGGGGGAAATCATTGTTAATTTCGATGTAAACTCAAGTGGTGTTACAATTTGGCGGACACTTGGCGATATATTTCCAGTCTTTTGGTCGCCAACTTGGCGACAAACTTGGCGATTTTATTTTACTTTATTTTTTTAAAAATCTGGTTTCAATTTGGCCACTGTTGATGATATTTAGAGAGTAAACTATTGAGTCATATTAAAATTGCCAATATTGAGAAAATGACATTAAATTGGAGTAAAAGGAAGTCATGTGATACACACATCAGCTCGTTTAGTATGGAAACAACTTTGGTTACCTACGCTCACTGAGCAGCATTAGTTTGAATTCGTTTCACACAATTCATCTCGACTCTGTACTTGTGCCTCTTTTGGACAAATTCATTTGCACCCAACTAATTCAGTTGAACTTATTTATTCAAAAATTTGAGAAATCGCAAATATGTTCCACACTTGGGACACTGTTCCAAGTTAAGGCATTAAACCATAAATAGTGTCTATAAAGAATATTGAGGAAAAAACTGCATATTGTGTTAATAAAAGCGTATGGATACAAAATTTCATAAATTCAGTGATATTTTGATGACAATAAATATGTCATACCATAATAGGACAGAACAGTTGTCATTGGTTAAAAAAAATTTAAATTATTCATGAACAAAAAACGTTTCGTCAAAAAAATACATTTGTTACGTCTACAAATGAAAATGAGTCTCTAAGTATAGATCAGGCTAATTCATTTGAAGTGAATTTAACGTTACTCTGAAGGAATTAAAAGGAATGTGAAATGAGGAACATCAAAAGCTAAAAATAAGCTGTGCTAATAATTATTTGGGTTTATCAATTGCTTTTATGTTTCGAAGAGGGGAAAGCATAAATGTTACATTCAAAAGAATTAAGAAGGCAGGGGAGACCTTCAATGTTTTCAGAGGCAAGTGTACATTCTGATCATCGTTGAAAATTTACAAGATCATGTTATTTCTATCTAATGATATTTTTTTCATTATTAGGTTGTAAAATAAACTTCTTTAAAACGACAGTCGGTGTCCCAAACTATTATCTTTTGCTGAATACACGAAAGAAAGATCAAAATAAAAAGTGTCCCAAGTTAGGGAGGGAGGTCCCTAACTTGGGACAATGAACATTTTTTTTTTGTTTTATTTTTAAAAGGACAAATCTACACTTAAACCTTGTCTTGAAGGGACGTAGTAAGGCACATCCTGAAAAACAGAATACTTCGTTCGAATGGAAAACATATGATTAATATGCTGCTAGAGGTAAAAGTTCAAAACTGTCCCAAGTATGGGCACCTGACTGTACGAAAAATTAGCGGAAATTTTTAGCGTTTATGACCAAAAATCATGATTTTTAACTTTTTATGGACTTCTAAAACCTGGGTCCAGTCGTATTCGACTTGGGGCTCCAAATAGGAGGAAGTTCATTTTCGGGTCAATTACATAATTTGACGCCAATAAATATACATCCAAAAACTCGCTAACACCCAAAACTAGAACTGTAGCAAGGTACAAACAAACATTTATTTATTTATATTGGCCTTTTAAATTGAATTTTTCAGTGAATTCAAGTGTGAATCCAAATGGATTCGTATCCATAGATGTGAATCAGAAAGGATTTGGATTCATAGGTCTGAATCCGAATTTCGTATTCGGATTCACACTTGTGAATACGAATGTATTCGTATTCGGATTGACACGTTAAGGTGCTGTGAATCAAATTCGGATTCGGATTTACGAATACGAATATGCCATCTCTGGTTGAAACAGATATTTCGTTATATTGGTATTCGTTGTAACGAGATTTCACTGTATTGTAAAAAATCCTTGATGAATTTTGCATGATTAATATATTATTTGGCCTGCCGTCGCCCCTTGCTTTTGTCCGCTTGCGTGCGGTACACGCGCTGCACACCTGCTAGGGTCGGCCCTGATTAAGGCATTTAGGCTGTGCTGGTTGTGCTTAAACTTTTGTGCCGCACTGTATGGGATTAGGATTAGTGAGCAAGTATGGGGTATTAGGATTAGTTAGCTAGGTTCCAAGCGAAGGACTCAAATCTCGTTGCTACAAAGTGGATTATTAAAACAGAAACAGATAGTTTTTATAATTTATTGACAAAGTTTTGTACATTGCAAAATAAATATAAAATTGAACACTTTTTAGTCGGAAGAGACCAATTTTCGTTCAAAACATGATTGAATAAGTTTGAATTCTTTTTATAAAAGACTTAGAAACAAAACAGAATATACCATAAATTTAAAAAAAAAAAAAAAAAAAACACGACTTTCTAACCCATTCTTATGAACTTCAATCACATGAACTGGGTTTACTGGTCTAACGATGGGCTTAATTTCTTAATCTTAGTAGTCTTTGTTTATCTTGATTTTAGTAGAAGAATTAACGCAAGTTAAATGATAAAATATGAAGTTTTAAACAGCGGTCTATTTGTCAATGTGCATTTTCTTTCTATCTAAATGAATCAATGTTCGTTATAAGTTTCTTTTCCCCCATTTTTGCTTTGAAATTACTCATGTTTCACGTTGAAGCAATTACAACAAGTACACTTTAAGGTAAAGTTTTACAGGCAACTCGTAATCACTAGAAACAACTGTTGCACCGCGCTTCAGTACACTGTGGAATCGGATGTAATGCGGTTGCAATCATGCCAAAATGTGTTTCTATCCTCCCAAACGTCATTAAATTTCACGAATTTAATTTGAGATCTATTGGTACTCTTATCAAGTATGGTGTTAATTTATGTCTAACAAAATAAAATGAAAAAGGTTTCACTATACTGTGGTGATGTTACAATTCGGGAGCTAAACATGTCCCGGACATGGCTCTGAAAGCAGGCTTAGATTGAAAAAGCTGACATTTTTGGTTTACGACTGTGCTTAATTTCAAGCCAGTGCTTAATTTCAAGCGCAAGAAATGCGAAACGCCTTAAAAGACTTCAGAACTTATTTTCAGGAGCGAAATAGTCTAAGGCCCAGCTTGAAGATAGAAATGTTTTAGGAATTAATATCGAAAAATTCAATCCTAATCCCATGGGACGGCGCAATCAAGTTCCAATTCAAACCTTGATTCCTGAACTTTTAATGCTAACTGAGACCAATTCTGTACCGGACTCAAAACATTAAACTAGAAAAATTAAGAAGGATTTAGATAAGTAGAAACAAAGATTTGAGACTATATACTTGAATTTCAAATTTCGAAACGGACTCAATTCTAAAAATTAAAATTTTTGCAGGTGGCAAAAAAAAAAAGTTGAATTATTTGACTAATTTAAGTATCCCCCCCCTTTTTTTGTAACATTGTCGACAACTACGCCACAATAAGGCAAAATAGTATCCACGATGGAAAATTTGAGTGCGAAAATGATTGTTATAGTCTGACCACGGATTGTATAGAAAGGCAAACATCCATTTTACAACCGGAAATAAACAAATCTATTATTTTTAGCGATGTCAGCTTTTGCAGAAGCAGAGTCTCATTCAAATGAGCGGAATATGCGCACTTTTCCCCCTCATTCAGATAGATTCGTCTCATCTGGACGTTTGAAAATTCCATACAATCCGTTGTTGGACAGTACAGATTTCTAAAATCAGTCCTCGAAGTTTATCCGATTATTTCAGTAGTAAAAATAGCATTATTTTACTCTGCATCATTCGCATGTTTAAAAAGGAAAAAAAAAAAAAAAAAACTACTTTTCACTGCATTGTGTAGTGTTATTATGGATTGGAATTAGATTATCATACAAAAAAAAAAAAAAAAAAGAGCTACCATAATGTTTTTACTAATAATCTTTGACGAACATCTGTCGGCCACAGCAGAATACCTTCAGAAAAGATTTCAAAAGCTTTAAGAAACCTTCAAAATACTTTCAGAAGTCTTCAAAAAGCTCTTTGCTCTGTAAAATAAGAGCTTTTTTCGAATTTGCTGCAGAAAGTCATGTGCTTTTTCACTAGGGTGAAAACCGGATATCAATCTATTGGCTCAAAAAATGTTAATATAGAAAAATATGAACACATAAAAAAAGCAAAAAACCAATTTTGAATAACCTTGAGATAGGGTGCCACATTCATCAATTACGTAAGGGTCTCGAGGGGGAGGGGGTTTGAAAAATCTTTACATATCCTTACTTTGGAAGGGGGGGGGGGAGGGGTCAAACCCATTCTTACGTAGTATTTTCCAAGTCGATATTTTACATTAGAAATCGCGTGGTCTTGTGGTTTGGCAGAAATCATTTGCGTCTGACGGGTAAAAAACGTATTAGGATAAGCTGTTTTTTATTTGTTTCACAGTGAATAAATAGTGTAAAATAAAAAAAAAAGAATCTCACTATGTATGGCAGGTTTTATTTTTAAATCATATCGCATCAAAAAAAAAAAAAAAAAAAATGTCGAAAAAATATTCAGTCTAAATTCTAATTTTTTAGTAAATATTTCTTTACACAAAAATTTTTAATTTAATAATAGTGAATTTAAAAACGATTCCTGTGTTGTAAGATTCGTTATTTTAGTATTTCGAAAAACGGAATGGAATCTTACGTAAGAACAGGGGGGGGGGGGGGAGGGGTTAGAAAAATCTTACGTACCCTTACATGGGGAGAGGGGTAAAAATGGCCAAAATCATCCTTACGTAATTAATGAATAACCTCTATCCTCTTTTCAACATTTGCTATTCATTTCAAAATATAAACAGCAATTTTCAACGGCATCATCAAAACTCGTTTCGTCCAATTTAGAATGGTGTTTAGGAATATTAACTTCATTTTATTCTCTCATACATTCATACAACATCGCTTTCGGTAATTAATAATGGAACTAAATTCACATCACAAACGATATCCTTTGAATAGGAATCTAGCTGACATTCAGCTAGCATTAGTCCAGTAACTACTTTTTTTTTTAAAACTCTCACATACAAATAAAGCAGTACTTTCAGCAATCTACTAAAATGATAAAAAGTTCCATGAATAGTTTATAAAATGTAACTGACGTCGCAGATCAGTTGTCAGTTCTTTGTAAGAAAGCTCTTTAAAAAATATATCCATCTTTGGAAGATACTCTTACATTAGTCTTTGTCGTGAAGTTTTCTGTAAAAACTTTGTACATAAGTAAAAACACATTTCCAGTCTGGCTTTTTCATCAGCACCATATCTTCTACGTCCAGTAGTGGAGCAATGTCTGCTTTTTCTCTGAAAAAAAAAGAAAAAAGGTCTCTCCAGTGCTAATCTATATAATCACATCATATTCTTCAAAACAATTTAATGCGGGAAACCAGTTTAGGAGGCTAAACTTTAGTATTCTTTGTAATTTTTTCAACAGGAAAGAAATAATCAGAATTTCTTTAAACTTGGAGGATATTTTATTTATCTTTTGAAGTACACTTTTAATTTTAAAAAGTCATATCCACCAGAATTAGTGGAGTTAGAAGCTGCTGTCCATGGGCGGTCGCCATCAGAGCTTGTTGCTGGTGGGCATTACCGAAGCCACAACTTTGTCTGTAATCATAACAATTTTTCTTTCTCGTAAACAACATATTTCCGAAGAATTATCAAAAAATGGAAAACTGCACGGTTTGAATTGTTTGATTACAACGTTATGTTTTTCCACCCTTTTTTTTCACATTTCTTACATTAAAAAAAAATTAAGAATATCATCAAAGAGTTAGTTTCATGTAGAGTATAATTGAATAAAGAATATTAACACAAATTTTCAGAACGATTGGTCAATAACTCTTTGAACTAGATTGTCCACCAGTTGAAAAGTTGTTTCGAGAATAACGCGTTAAAAAAAAGAGTAAATAAAAAAAAAAAAATGCTGTGAACGTTTTCGAATCTCAACAGCCACTTTAAAAAATGGATTTTTCGACCCGTCTAAACTAGTTTCCTCTCTTAACACGCAAAAAATTAAAAATTTGGTAAAAATGCTATTAAAAATTGCAAAAAAAAAAAAAAAAAAAAAAAAAATCAGTTGACTCTTATGAAACAAGGAGGGTCCAGTAGTCCAGCCACTGCTCGCTAACACTCGCAACCCCCAAAGATTGTTTGGCAATTTGACACTATGTAACCAAAAGTACTGGAACACTATCAAAAATTCACATTTCTACAGATTTCTCGAGAAATAAAAGACCAATTGCTCTAATTTTTTTCCCATAAAAAGATACACGAGTGATTCACGTGAATCACTTTGGATCACGGGACATTCTATGTCAAGTGATCCAAAGCTTTTCATCACGGAAAAGCACCTCTTCTTTTCATGGATGCATGAACTTAAAATGGATGATAACTCAGCATCAAATATAGGTAGAAAGATTTGGTAAAAAGTTCAATTTCAAAGTTCATTAGTTGCTGTTTGATATGCAACATGACTAATTTCGTAAAAATTTTAATTTTTAAAAATTTAAATTGAAATTTCTCAGAAAACATATAATGAATTTTTTTAAAAATTCCCCAAAACTTTTGTGTATTTTATCTTCTATTTGTACAAAATTTCAGGTTAGGATCTCAATGGGATCATATTTTTATGAATTTTTGAATAAAATTTTACTCAAGGAATAATGATATTTTCCAAATTCTGTTTAGTTAAATATGGATCTAGTGAGCAGTAAGTAAACATGACTGTGCTTGATATGAGCTGGGATGAACTTGTAGATTGATAAGCCCCCCTCCCCGGCCACCGCACCATCACTCCCTTTTTTTTTTTTTCAAAACTGTTTTCAAAATTAAAAAAAAAAAGCTGGTACGTAAGAGTAATAATCAAAACAAACGCTGCCAAACATCAGAAGTGACTGAGGCTCATAAATGTGGGAAAGGGGGGAAAGGGGGATCACAAACACTAAAAGTTGGGAAAACTTTAACAGACAAAAAGAACCACGAGGGGTAAACTCTTGATACGCCGTATGCTCTGAAATATTTTTTAGACATTATGTATATGATGCATACACATATTGTGTGTAATGGATTGCTGGGAGTATACCCTCAGAAAAACTGATGGTAACATCATTGAATAGAACCCTACTCATTTGCAGTTTTTTTTTCGGAAAGTGGGATGCTAGAGTGATGGGGGGAGGCAGTCTGGAATGAAGCTTAACAACATGGAAGGTTATGCTCAAAAGAGCAAAGTTTGTTTGATCTATAACTGCTTTTAATATATGTATAGATAGATCTGGTTGCATTACTCTCCTTCACAACAAAAATTAAAAAGAAAACAAGCAATAAAGAAAAGTAAAAACAGCTGTTCTCCAGATATTGTAGAAAGTTATGTGTGGAGAGATATATGATCTGATACTTTGATTTATTTGTAGTTTTTTGTGAAAAAAACGAAAAAACATTAAAACAACATGGGGGAAACACTATTTTGCTATGATCTTGGAATAAACGATTTCTTTCCTCCTTCCGAAATTGAGGGTTGGTGCTGGGGTAGGGGGTAGGGAATGAAATGCATCATAACTTTCCTTATCAGATATTGGATTAATCAAGTACGCTTTTGTGAAGTTATGATGTAAAAAGAAACATTTGGTCTGGGGAAAAAAACATTTGGGGTAAAAATAATTTTCAATTCAATCCCCGGGTAAAGCGTGATACTAGTATGGTGTTAATAATATGTATGAGAGGGGGGGGATATACTTCGTCTTGTTTTAAAGAACCTTTACCACATTTAAATACTAGTTTATTAATCATTTTGTTTCATTTTATTTCATTTTATTTTTTTATATTTTGAAAACTAAAAAAAAAAAATTATAAAAAAAAACAAGATTAAAATTAGTAGTGCCAGGGGGAGGGGGGAGGGAGCTTACCAATCTACAAGTTCATGCCAGTTCATTTCAAGCATAGTCACATCTACTTACTACTCATTTGACCATCACCCCCCAGAAAGAAAATCCCACATTTAACTAAATAGAATCTGAAAAATATCATTATTTCTTAAGTCAAATTTTATTCACAATTTTATCAAAATATGATCACATTGAGATCCCAACTTAAAATTTTGCACAACTAAAGATAAAATACACAAAAAACTTTGGGAATTAAAAAAAAAATCATTATTTGTTTTCTGAGAAATTTAAATTTTAAATTTAAATTTTTAAAAATGAAATTTTTTAAAAAATTAGTCATGTTGCATATCATGTTAAACAGCAACTAATGTACTTTAAAATGCTTTTTACCAAATCTTTCTACCTATATTTGGTGCTGAGTTATTGTCCATTTTATGTTCAAGCATCCGTGAAAAAAAAGAGGGTTTTTCCAAAATTCAAAGTCTCATAAATAAAAAGATAAAAATCTAAAAATTTGTACTTTTAATTACATTGAAGTGTAAGGGTACAAACGATGAGCCAAATTTCAAAGAAATCCAAAAATGTGCGGGAAAAGATTTCTCAAATTTTGGATCACTTGACATGAAATGACCCATAACTCCAGTAGTCATTTTCCAATAAAAATTAAGTGTACTATCCATTTGGGGGACCAGCAACAAATTGAGGACACAAAAGAATGTTTTTGATCATTTTTCATTGTAAATAGCTGGGAATAAGCTATAAATTTTAGAAATAAGTTAAAAAACTATAATAGAATTTAATTTTATATTTTTGTGAAATTATCTCTTATATCCACGGAGATTTAAGCATTTCTTTCAAAACTACAATTTTTTTTTTGAAGGTTTTCGGTTCATATCACGCATAGTTTTTCGTCAAACTTTACTAAACTTTCAGAATATTTGACAGCATATCAGAGAAACATAGTAATAGAATTTGAAGTTAAAATATTGAGAATTTAATGAAATGCGAACGTTTAAAGCAATTAATTTTTCACTGCGCATGCGTGAAAGAGCGATTTATAATCTTCTTAATCGGAAGCCCAAATAGATCCTACAACTCATAAAAAAATTCCACTTTGATATCTTTAAAAGCTAAAAAGTTATCAGCGATTTAATGAGCCGACTTTTAATAATTCTTGGCAAGACGACGACTCGTGAAGGATCCGTTCTTATCATGAATCACTCTGCTACGATAACAGGAAAGTGTTGCCAGTTTGCGAAGGACCCCTTACCATTCGTCGCCTATCCAAGGATTATAGAAATTCGGCTCGTTAGGTCGCTGATAACTTATAAAAGACTATAATCTTAATATATAAAAAATCTTCTGTGTGGACGTTTGTCACTATAAGGCTTTTAAACGGCTGGATCAATTTTGATCAAATTTTTTGTGTGTAATTAAAATGTGGCAAGCATGGTTTCGATGCGCGATGGATCGAATCGGAAACGTTTTTGTTAATTAATTAATTTAAACATTGGATGGTTATCTCTCCCAAAGGATTAATATTTATTTTAACCTATTGTTGAGCGAGAATTGAAATAAATATTTAACCCGTTGCCAAAGGACAATAAGAAAGCCAGCTCTGCTTTTTGTAATGAAATGTCCTACTGTGACATGTCAATTGAGAATAGATAAAACGTAGAGAGAGAGAGAGAGTGAAGCCTTCATTTCTTGAAAGCAACGATTTTAGGTCCGGTGATATATTTTAAAGTAAAGTACTGGAAGAAATCGGTTACTACTGTTACTGTAATTTATTGTATCTTTTGTTCATTTGGGGAAACATTTTAAAATGCAAAGAAATGCTTTTGGTTTTTAAAGAGTGTTTAGTCTATTTAATTGAAGAGTGTTTATCTTACATCGAGAGGGGGGAGGGGAGTGATTTTCGCTTATTCAGGGAACTGTTTTACATTTATCATTTTTTAAACGATATCCATTCGATTGTGTGTTTTTTTTTTTTTTTTTTTTTGCATATGGGGGACGTTGCAGCGGGATTTCCCGTTTTTATTAGATGGGAAAGTTATTTTTTTAATACTTAATATCTGAGAATGATTTTTATCCTTTGAGTATGGCTAAAGGAACAAACCATGCAATCTCTGAAGACCTTTGAAGTACGCGAGAAAAAATAGTTGATAAAACAACTGCTCAGTGGAACATTAGATAAATCAAATTGTAATAAATATGTTCATTCTGACACCAAGCAACTTAAAACATTTTCTATTTACTTACTTATTTCAACAAAACGGTTGAAACACTTGATAGTTTATTGAAAAATTTCAATAAACTAACAATTCAAATTTTGATAGTTTATTGAAACTTTTCAACTGACAAAGTTTGAACAGAACAACGTCTGTCAGGTCCTCTAGTATATATTATAAACTTTAAAGATATTGATGTGAAATTTTTCTATGAGTTGCTGGATCTATGTGAGCTTTGGATTATGAAGTTATAAATTGCTATCTTTCGCGCATGCGCAGTGAAAAATTAATTGCTTTAAACAGTCATATTTCATTAAATTTTCAAATTTATAACTTCAAATTTTATTATTATGTTTCTCTGAAATGCTGTCAAATATTCAGAAAGTTTAGTAACGTTTGACTGAAAACTCTACGTGATATGTACCGAAAACCTTCAAAAAAATTTTTGTATTTTTGAAAGATATGCTTATATCTCCGTGGGTATAAAAGCTACTTTCACGAAAGTAATAAAATAAATTCTAGATAGATTTATTATTAATATATTTCTGAATAATAATAATTTTATTATTCAGATAATTTGTGATATATATTTCTGAAATTTGTAGCTTATTCCCAGCTATTTACAATGAAAAATGATCAAAAACCTTTTTTTGTTTCTTCAATTTGTTGCTGGTTCCCAAAATGAATAGTAGAATTAATTTTTATAGGAAAATGAGAACCGGAGAAAACCTTTTATTGGAAAAAAAATTACAGAGCTATTAGTCTTATTTCTCGAGAAACTCATAAAAATGTGAATTTTTGAAAGTGTCCCAATAGTTTTGGTCATATAGGGTATTTGGTTCGCGAATGATGGTTTGTAAATAATGATTTGTAGGTGTTGCGAGCGTGACCAGGGCCTGATTACCGCACAGGTCAACTAGCCCAAGGGCCCATCTTCCTAAGAGACCCCAAAGCACTTAAAGAATTATGCATACATTACAACTATAATAAAAAAGTAATGACTTGTTAATAAAAGAAAAAAAAAACACTCTTAATGGAAAACTTTTATTCATTCTACCAGTAGTGATTTACCTTGTGAAAATAATGAGGGGCCCCGAGATGAATAAACTCGCTTTATAAATGATTTACATAGTTCTGTGATAGACAAAGCCCAAAAAATGCATTCCAACGAGCCTCAAACTTGTAAATCAACCACTGCATTACGCTATGAAGTCTTCAGGGGGCCTCCAAATTATTGTGGGCCTAGGGTCTCATTTTTAGTTAGTCGGGCCCTGAGTGTGACCGTACGGTCACGCCCGCAACACTTCCAAATCACATTTTTTGAATATACAAGAAAACGTTTAGGAAGTTGTGTGTATCCTCATATTATGAAACAGAATGGTTCTTTATTGTCAAATATGATAATTGAAAAGACAAAGTTCAAAACTCAGGTGGATTTATCAATAGGGTCGTTTCCAAAATTTTAAAAGTATTTTTTTCGGAAAGAGCATGCTTCAAAACATAGAATCTGACCATTTTTTAAATAATTTCTTTAAGTTTAATATTTAAAAAAATTACTTAAATTGGTGCTCTTTCATCGTTTAACGCTTCTGCCGATGACATCACAAATGATGAAATGCCATTCAGTGTTGCCATTCACGGTCCAAAATATTTAATTCGCATCTTTACGCACGTGTATTGGCAACGAGATGGTTGATAGCAAGCGTAGAGCTCAATTTTAATTCGCTTCTTGATTATCATAACGTGCAAACGTGGTAGAAGGATGCGCCAAATTGCATCATTTGTGACGTCATAAAGACCACGCCTTGTTTGAAAAAACGGACATTTTTAAAAATTAACTGAAAAAAAAGAAACTGTTGGGAAAATGATAGTATTTTCTGGGTCCATGTTATTATTATTTTTTTTTTTGCTCATTCTATCCATTTCAATGACTGAAAGTAGTACTTTTGACTGAAGGAAACTACTCCATTGTTGCACTTAACAAACACACTCTGGAGAAGTATAAAATGTTAGATCCTGGTTTTCTTGCGTGAACTTTATGAAAAACATGAACTCTAATTCCATATAATGCAATGAAATTTTAAAGATTCCCAGAAACAGTGTTTTAATAAATTGTTTTGCTCAGTAACGGACGCATCTCATAAGATAATGTCCTTTATTGAGCTAAGAAATACAAGGTGTCGCAGTGTCCGAAAAATCTTTGACACATTTTAAAAATTTGTAGAAAAGCAACTAATTGCCGTATTAATATGCAGTTCGTGCCGTAAAACTTCACAGGTTCAAAAAAGTTGTATGACATCGTAAAAACAAGGAAAAAATAAATAAATAAAAAGGAAAAAAGTAAGTATAAGTAATTAACATTCACAGCATATCACCATAGTAAAAAAACAAATCGTCATAGTAGAAAACAAAAGTCATGTGAGGGGTTTAATCCTCATACATAACAGCGAATGATCGAGTAATGCTAATTTCATCAACAATGAAGCTCGCTCCACGGCATGATAATTTGATAATACTTTTTAGTAGCGTTTTACATGCAGGGAATGCATTATTTTGGCAAGACTAAACTGGATCCGAAAACTTAACTGTTTTACTGGTAAGACTCATTTCAGGAGAATGTAGAAAAGAAAAAGTACTCAACAATGAACGCTATCTACTGAAGTTTAGGGTTTATCCACTGGAGTTAGGGTTAAAATTCCAACTAGCAAAATATCACCAAACAGGCAGTGGCTTTGTTCAAATGTAGAAGCAATTTTAACCCCTCATATCTTGACGGGTGACTTTCGAGTCATTATACATGGTTCATTCAAATCAAACCCGGTCAGTGCGTCCAGCTTCACATTCGACGCTAAAGGGTGTCACGTAACTGCGGGAATGGAGGCACCATCTATTGGTAGAGAGACGGACGCAGTTGCAACGTTTGATGTTGCGCAGCGAACATGTGGTTTCACACCGAAGAGAAGGTGATCACAGAAATTATCGTCCACTATGGTACATGTTCTTGTTTTTGACCACAAGGACCCACTGCTTGTTGAGTTCCTGGAACGGGGAATTACCGTCAATGCTGAATGTTATCAAGCCACTTTACATATCCTTAGACTGGCCATTAAGTTGAAGCGGCCAGGCATGTTGTCCACACACTTCCAATGCGGTGAAGACGACATTGTAGCAGTTTTGGTGGGAAACGCTGGAACATCCACGGTACAGTCGAAACCTTTCATCTTGTGACTTTCATGGGTCAGATTTTTCAGAGGTCAGATGTTTTTGGACCTCTGAAACAAGCTATTTGTGGACATCGATTCACAACGGACGGCAAAGTGTGTGACGGGGTCCAGCCGGCCAGGATTCGACAGCAGCTTACCAGCTTCTTCAAAGATGGAATCGACTGACTAATGTCGCAAAGGGATAAATGTGCCAACAGTTTTGGCAACTATTTTTGAGTGAATAAAATCGTTACCGTTATTTTACACTAGTGACCAACGGGGATGAACTTGAGTACCGTTTAAAGTTCGAGCAACACACGGTGCATACATTTAACTCTGGGCGGTCATTCCAAGCTTGTCAGCTTGCGAGATCGAGATTCTCTCTCACATGATCGGTTGTAACGTAGAAAAGTCGCAAAGTAGTATTCTAATCTACTCGAACCTAGCCGCAAGCTGTGTTCGAGTAGATTTAAAATGCTACTTTGCGACATTTCTACGTCACAACCGATCACGTGAGCGAAAATATCGATCTCGCAAGCTGACGAGCTTGGAATGACCATCCTGGTAATGAAGGGTTTCTGTTTAACAAAATGATTAAACACTTCACATGGCGTTTGATTTTTTTCACTGTGATAATACAGCAATTACCTTATAATTACACTTTTTTCTTTTCTCATTTTTTTAAGATGTCATAAAACATTCTTAAATCTGTGAAGTATTATGGTGCAAACCGCATATTCATACTACAATTTGTTGCTTTTCTATGAATTTTTAAAATGTGAAGGATTTTTCGGACATCCTGTGTTATTTAAATTTTGTTTCTGGAAATCTTCGAAACTGCATTATATAGAAGTTCATTATATAGAAGTACATTCCACATTCTTCACATAGCTCATGCAATGAAGCAAGGATCTAATTTATTTGGGGGCTTTATAAGGTGTTCTATACAGCAATCGATACATCTATTAAAATTAAATTGTTCAAAGCTATATTTGAATCAATTGGGAACTAAAGGAAGTCGAGAGAAATAACACTGCTGTTGGAAAACCGATGTTGGCCTTCGGAAAGTAGGCTCGGTTTGTTCAGGACGAATTTCTTATTTGATGATGAACATTTCGCAGAACATTGTATGAAAACAGATGTTGACAGACAGAATTATACTTACTCCGCAATCCGAAAGGCGAGATCAAAGTTGTATCTCCTGTTTTTGGGATTGAGAGATTCAAAATCGAAAGCATCTGGATAAAAATGGTGAATAAGGGCGCAGAAAGCCATTCCATCATTCCACGAGGTAGAGAAATTCGTGATATCCACTTTCTTAATAAAGAAAAGAAATATTTTCATTTTCATTAAATTTTACTCAAATGTAATGTGCCAAATATCTGAAAAGATGTCTGGGGGGAGTTGAGGCTTATAGAGGACATTAAAAAAAAAACTGCTTGGACATTATCTTTGTTTATTAAATGTTCATAATGGAACATAAATTCAAAGTAAGAAAGCAAAGAATCAGCTTTGAATTTTAATATTTGTTATTTCATTAGGTTAAAAGATTCATTTGAATGAAGCAAGCTTATTGAACATTGGTAACACAATTACGGAAATGTTTCGGAATTGAAGTCCGAAACATTCGTGACCAGGATGAAGCGTAAAGGGTAAATAATAAGAATCAATTGCCCACTCCTTGTAAAACGTATTCGCCTTTGTAGTACAATAACTGCTGAAAGACAAATCGTTGGACATGACGTCGCAAAAAAATACTAAACAATTCTTCCCTGTCCATATCCTTCGGTACAGATTCAGTATTTTTATGATGTACCGTGAATACGAGCTACTTTGGGAGGCATTTTGGAACTTTTTTCATCTTTTCTCAATAATTTTGTTACTATTCCGATTTAAGAGCTCTGGTAATTTAATTTACACATCTGGAGTACTCTTAATTTAATTTTTGAAAATGTATAATTCTTTTCAGTGTTATTACCCTTTTAATTAGTTTTTTTATTTGGGCCATTTGAGTTACTTTGCTGATAAATTCTCGGTAAATAGCAATCTTATTTTGATTTCAATCAACTGCGATGGTGCAGAAATTGCCATAATTTACAATCCCCATAAATATAAATGATAACAGATTTTTTAAAAAATACTAAGCTCTTTTCATAATGCACTCAAAAGAACAAAATAACTTTTCTGTGTAAGAAAGGACAATCTTTAAGTATTCCTGTAGTTTTCAATTATTCCATTGAAATGACTCCACAAACGAGGAAAGTGCTCAATGGGTTTTATATTTAAACATTTAATGAGAAAATTACATGAAATTTGCTGGCTTCCATCCAAACCGAAATAATAATTTTATTTTAGAATTTTAATTTTTCAGCGTTAACTAGTACCTTATGATAAAGCAAATCATTTAGTGAAATCTCGAAGTCTAAGTTTTCTAGTTGCTGAGATATAAGCAAAAGCAGGCCTCGGATTTTCCCGTGACAATCAGGCCAAGCATAATAAAAGTGTTTAATAAAAATAATAACCAATTTGAAATGAATTTCGTTTCGAATCCAAATTTCCTACTTTCGACAGATATGAGCATTAAATTAAGCCACACTTGGGAAAAATTGAATCAAGTATTTTCGGGATTATGTATTACAACTCGGGACTTGCAAAATTGCCAAGGTTAGCTACCAGCTTATCTTTAAAGTGTGTTTAATCAAGAGTAATAAGTGCTCAAATTCGTGTCCGATATTTTTGCCAAGTTGTTTGGTTTTGAGCCAGATAGGTTTATTTTTTCTTCAGCCAAGACAAATCTGATAAGATGAAGCAAGGCCAACATCTATCACGAGTTTGATAATTAAGTGCTAGGTAAACTATCTTACTTTTTTTCTTTTCAAATGGAGATATTATCTGAAATCATAAACGCTGATTACGAGAAGTGAGGAGAGCAGGCGACCGGATTTCTCAAGTACCCTTCATAAGCCCACGTTTTGTCATAGCAAAAGAATAAATAAACAATACTTTATCTTTTTTTAACAGATTCAAGATTTTGGATCGAGGATTATTTGCTAGAAAGTGTATCTTTGGCAGCAATGTAAACTGACTCCATATTTCTGGAATTGAAATCTGTTAAAACCGTACAGTTCCATAATGTTAGTTCAATGTCCAATAGTTGCATTATTCTAGAATTGGAAATGTGCCAATAAATGTGTTCTATCAGTACAGTAGAACACCAGTGAAAAAGTTGCATGGTTCTATAACTGGAAACTTGCAAATAGTGTGGTTCTTCTATATGATTAGCATTAACGCATGCAAAATGTTCTAAGTAAAAGGGAATCTTCCCAAATAATTCCATTTGTAGATGGTTCATTGCCCGAGAGCCTAGAGGTCCTTTTGACTCAGCAGTTAAGTACTGGGCTAGGGTCACAAAGTTCCGTTCTTCTAACACCGCCACGGACACGCGTCGCTCACCCTCCACGTCTACATCCTCACGCTCCCTCAACGCCAACAGTTTTAAGAACAAAAACTTAACTAAATATTTCACAAATTCAATACCTTCTTCTAAATCTAAACCAACGCCGTCTTTATGCTTGGGCTGAGCCGAAAAGTGTGAAACGATGCTCGGTCACATACCACAAGTGGGATCCTGGATGCGATTAAATTCCTTTTCGGATGTTACTCCTTCCTTATATTCGCAATTCTCCACACACTTCCCCTAGCGCTTTCACATATTGCGGAGCTCTTTGAGCTTATCGTTTTCTAGAAGGAATCTTTTGATTCAAGAGCAGAAAAAATAACATATCCAATCCTTATCCAGCTCAAATTTTATTATTGTATCTTTACGCTATTACAATGCATATCCTCATGTAAATAACTAACCGCCAGCGGCGACCAGCTGGTTTGCCTTTGTACGCCAAGGTTGTCGCCTTCGGCGCTACTTGAACAAATTTGGCGATGGTATAAATGAATCTATATCAATTTTATTTATTCGCCTTTTTGTGCCGAGATTGCCTCTTTCGGTGGCTGCTTAAATAAATTTGATGGCGGTTTCAAACAATCTATGATTAATTTAAATAAAATATTTTCTAGATCTAGCTCCATTTTTCAAAAAACTGTGCGCTTTATTCTTTTAATTAAATAGATGAAAAAAAAAAAAAAAGCTCTTAAGCTCTCTCCTTGTGCCCTGTAGTGTGCAAAACGTGGTCTCTTGTTTTTATACCAAGTTCGCCGGCTATGGCGGCTGTTTAAATAAGTTTGGCAGCAGTATTAATTAATCTGTTTCTATCTTTTTCGTACTTTCTATACCTATATCCAGTTGCGTTTTGTGTCATTCACCTTTTTACGCTAAAATTGCCGCCTGTCTACCAATACGATCTAGCTCTATTTTTTTTTTTATCCGTCTCTATTTATTTTAACCTCCCCGCCCATTTCCTAATCAAAAGAAAGATCATTAAAAAAACTGCACACTTTATTCATAAAATTAAATAGCGAAAAAAAACCCTCTCCTTGTTTCTCGTAGTTTGCAAAAAGTAGCGTTTGCAAAGAAAAAAAACCCTCACTATTTTAATTAAATTAATTACGCAAAAATGTAACGTGAAATACATACAGTCCGGCGGGGGGAGGGGGATTGAAAAAAAAAAGAATTCCTAAAAAAAAGCAAATCGGAATCCAGGCATGACGTTACGACAATTGAGAAAGCCCTATCATGACGTCCAAATGGAGAAAGCTTTTTTTTTTCCTCTGATCGGAACAACGCGGTAGAAGATAAAATGTGTGACTTTGAATTTAAAAAATTGTAAAAAAAAATCTATTGCATATTTTTGAAAATTTTTTTTTCTGAAGAGGGTGAAATGTTTTGCCTACTACATACTAAAATTTCAGACAGAAATCTCTCATACTTTTGGTGGTATAATTTTAGAAAGAATTAAACCCAGGAAAAAGCCAAAAATAAAGGTTTTTTCAAAATTTCATAAAAAAAAAAAAAAAAAAAAAAAATATCGCGTATTTCTGAAAACTGTTTTTTTTTTTTTTTTTGAAGAGGCAGAAATGTTTTTACTACTGCATACTAAATTTTCAGAAAGAAATCTCTCATACTTTTGGCGGGATGGGTTTATAAAAAGTTAAACCCGGGAAAAAACGCAAAATAAAGGTTTTTTTAAAAATTCACAAAAAATTCAAAAAGCGGTCATCTTTAAAAACTTTTTCTGTTATCACATTTAAAATTAAATTCCCTACACTATAGTACAAAAAATATTTTCCTGGTGCGATAGGTTGGGGATCTGTGACGAATTAAACACAAAAAAGGGCTAAAAATCACATAAAACATTTAATTAAGAAAACACTAATTAGAAATTTAGAATTTCGGCCTTGAGGTGCACGCCCTCGGGTTACAATCGATTTTTGTGCTAAGTTTCAGAGCTGTAGGTGCTATGGGGGCTTCTAGACATCGGATACAAAAAAAACCATAGAACCACCTTCTGCTTTTAGATAGCCGATGCTCGAGTAACCCGCGTGTTTCAACAATGAAAACTCACGCCACGGCATGATAATTTGATAATATGTTTTGGTAAAGTTTAATATGCAGGGAAAAGCTTTATTGAAAGGCTGAATTCGATCCGGTAACTTAACTGTTTTACTAGTAAGACCGTCATTTCAGGCTGATTGGTTTGACTGGGTTTTTTTTGGCAAAAGAGCTTTGATAAGCTATACTGCGCCATGTCATTTCAGGGGAATGAAGAAACGAAAAAATAGTCTACAATGAACGCTACCTACCGGAGTTTAGGGTTAATCTATTGGAGTGAAGGTTACAATTTCAACTATCAAAATATCACCGAACAGCAATGGCTTTGTTCAAATGTGGAAGCAATTTTCACCCGTCATACCCTGACGGGCGACTTTCTAGTATCTTAATAAAATAACTTATGGCAAGGAATTTTTTCCAATAATAAATTAAGGCAGCAATATTTTAATAATGACTTGGTCGTGATTCTTTTTTAACCACCGACACACAAAGGAAGGGGGTTACAAGTTTGACGTGTCTGTGTATTTGTGTATCTGTCTGTGGCACTCTAGTGCCTAAACGGATGGACCGATTTTGAAAAAAAAAATTGTTTGAAAAGAGATTTGATTGAGAGTGTTAATTGACGAAGATATTAATAAAAACCTCTGAAAAATTTTTCGCGATTTTTGCAGTGAAAACAAATTTTAAAATTTAGTACCAAAATGAAGAGTCATTTTTTCTGCGTCTAACAGAATGTTTTGGAAAGCAGATTTTAAATACGGCTAAGCCTTTATTCCCACGATTGGTAACCGAAAATTCATTGTTTTTCATTTCCGACAAGAAAATTAAACACACAATGATTTGAAAAGTTTATCTGTTGCCAGTTTCTATTTAATAAAATGCTTGTAATTGATTTTAACAGTATAAGGCTTTTAAAATGATTTTCAATTTTTCCTCTTGATTCTATTGCGACTCAATCGGGGTTTTGTAAATTTTTAACCGACTTCAAAAAGGAGGCGGTTATCAGTTCATACCGTATGTATGTTTTTTTTTTTGTTCGTCCACTCACAGCGTCTCACCTAGTGAACCGATTTTGATGATTCTTTCTTTAATGGATAGGGGATGGCTCAACTTAGGTCCCATTACTTTGTCTGACCATATTTGTCCTTTAGAAAAAAAAGTTATGGGCAAAAAACCATAAATTTCATGCAATTTCCCTATTAAATGATTAAATATTGTAACGAAGTTCGCGCTTATCTTCCGTGAATAACGGTGGCTCAGTAGTAGAATTCTCGCCTTTCAAGTGAGCAACCCGGGTTCAAATCCCGACTAAGACATATTGAATTTTACTAAGATTTCGTGTATCTCGTAATTTCTCGAATGTTCTATTGATTTCTGTATCTTTCCGATTCTGGAAAATTCCGGCATTTTCTCAAGTGGTAAAGATACATTTTTAGTGTCAATCGCTTAAAATTTAAGATGTGCTTATAGTTTTTTTTTTTAGTATGTAGCATTTTTAGGAAAAAAAAGGGTAAAGTTTCATGATGGTAACTTCTTACTTTTACAGAAATATATACATTTACACCAAAAAGGATGAAAAAAAAAATTTTGGAAAAAATAGAACCGACTTCAAAATTGCTCTAAAAAGGGAAAAATAATTTTATTCTTTAAACACCATCGATAATACTTTTAAACATAATTTTTGAAGTTAGAACAGTTCATTCACCGCCATAATTCAACTACAACTATAAATTTTACCAGGCCTAGTTCCTTTACTACCACATACATTATGCATTGATAACAGCATCTTTGAGTAACGATATAAATGTTTCGTTTCTAACTTTGGATGATTTTCTGAAAAAAAATATGAACGAAGCATGGTTACACTGGATTTTACTTTTTGTTTTTGCGCCAACTTCAAAAATTATGTTTTAAAGTATTATCGATGGTGTTTAAAGAATAAAATTATTTTTCCCTTTTTAGAGCAATTTTGAAGTCGGTTCTATTTTTTCCAAAATTGTTTTTTAAATTTTAGTTACTTGTTATTGCAAAGTGTTTTTACGTCTGGAATGCTTTTATTTTGTTCATAAAATATTTATTTATATTTATTTTTACTGGCAAATCGACTTTTAGAATTCAATCCTTTATAACAATTAATTTTTTATGAGCAGTTAGGCACTTTGCAAGTTGTATCCGTGATTCTAAAGACATTGAAACAGAAAATAACCATTGTTTTATTTCTCAAAACAGAGCATTTTAAGCTAATAGTACAGTTGAGCTGGAAATATTGTCTCAGGAATGGGATTTAATTCGGCTAAATGCCCACGCTTTCAAGTTTTATCTAAACACTTCTTCGGCGGCTCGCACAACCAGGTACAACTCTTCTACCGAAGTACGAAAGTACAGCGCCTTCGTCGCAGAGGTGTGCACAGGGAGGGGGGGGGTGTATGGGGATATATAACCTTGTATGCTGCATGGGACACCTGTTGGTCCGGGCCCGAGTTTGAAGGGGGCCCGAGATTTTTAAAACGAGGGGTGAAATATATGTAGAGACGCCCCTGCTTCGGCACTGTACTGCATTCGGCTTTGATTAACGAAAGAAATTTAAGTGACTTTTTCGATACGTAAATTACATTTCTTTAAAGGAAAAGACGAAAAAAATATCGCATCAAAAAACACATCACCTCGGTTGATACATTAATTAATAAATAGTGTGCTAATTGTTTTCGCTGAACAGCTCCAGAACCATTTGATTATGAACTATTCAATAACTAACAAAGAGATAAATTAGGAACGCAGGATAACGTATGCTTGAGAAAAAGAAAAACTTCATTCTGTGAGTCACCTTGCCAGAATGATGGGTAGAATTATAGGGAAAATCATGGGGAAAAGTGTTCCGAAAGAAGGGAACACATCTTCCGAACGAAGAAACGAAAGGAGAGAATGTTAGATTTGTGATGGTTTTTAGTTAATATCTCCGCTAATTAAGGTCATGCAGCTATGACACATAGCTAAACATGTAGCCGAGAAAATTACGAATCTATCGATACCTTGTTCGATGCTCAGTTTTCTGTCGTTCACCAGGAGTAGCGATGGAATAGACAGATAAAGTCACAACAAGTGTTATTAATTTTAGATTTATGGTCACCTGAGAGTTTTCTTGTATCTGAAAACAGGAAGAGTCTAAAATAGATTGAGCTAAAAATTAAACAATAAGTATTTTTTACAACTTACCTCATACTCTCGAGTCTTGCTTTTGCACCAGTGAAGCAGCATATCTTTGATATCACTCGCACTTCGCATCACGTTACCACCTCTGTTCTGAAAACTAGAAAGGAACTAAAGTAAACAAATAAAAAACGAATTTCACTGATTTATACGTTATTTTAATTTACAAGTTTTACCACTGCATTAAAAAAAAACTTTTCCCCTTTTTTTTCACATAATGTAGGTTAGCTCATGCTTTATCATGTCTGTTTGGTAATTTTTTAAAACTTTCAATATGATGAATGAAACTTTTAGAGGTACGAAAAGAAAATTTTCTCACGGCTTAGTGGTGGAATACTGAAACAAATTGCTTTGATCGATTCTCGACAGCCCAAACTTGGGAAGCTTCTCTCATTTATTCAAATTCTAATTAATGAAGATCAGAGTCACAGTAGCTTTGAAGTGAAACGATGGATCTTAAACGCCACTTGTGACCTGTATAGTCCAGCAACCTTGTCACTTGAAGGGAGGGGGGGGGGGATACCTTGCGCCAGATCCAGCAGTTCTGGATTTTTGCCGAGTTGTTTATGATATTGGTCCAGTAAATAATCCAAGTTTGTGACCTCGACCGCCGAACGGAAATTAGCCAGAAATCGAAAAGACACCGTGAAATTTTAGAGATCACTGCCGTTTTTCCCAAATTTAAGCCTAAATGATTATTTTTTCAATAATATGCCTACCGCAATATTATTTTTGATTATTGTTACAGGCGCAAGAGTGATCATAAAAACAAATGTTGTGGCTCCCCTAGTTAGTCTCCATTCCTGGTGGAGGGAAAAATGCAGTGGGTGGCACCGTTTACTAAAAAAACTCACAATTCGTGAATCGTATGAGATAAAATTGGAAAAAGTGGCAATAGAAGCAACACAACAAGGCCTTTTAATCCAATCTTTGTTGGTTTATGAAAAAAATTCCTTTTAGTCTATGAAAGGGATTTATGACAAGGTTGCGTTCGGCTCTCGAGGTCACATTTCGATTATTTATTGGGCCAATATCCTATACAACTCGGCAAAAAACAGAACTGCCGAATCTGATGCAAGGTCTGATGTATATGGCAAAAGTATTTGTCATTCCAAGAAAAACCTTCTTAAAAATGCTTTCTCTTGAAAATTTATCTTGTTTTGTAATGTAGGCAAATATATCATGATTACCATCGCCAAATCTTCAAAAAATTGTTTCAAACGTTGCATTAAGCTCTTAAGAATTTCCTGGCATATTTCATCTGGGCGGAGAAAACCAGTTTCTAAATCGAGTTTTATTATTAAATTACAGCCAGCCATTAGTTTCCTTCGAATGAAAAAAGAGAAGCTTTGTTACTAAATCCTAGCTCATCAAGCTCAGTCGCTGGGCAAGATAAACCAAGAGAACCTTCATTAGCACCTGTTCTCTGCACAGATAAATTGTGTGGTATCATTTATTTTTATACAAATCCTTTCGCTGAGTGATGAAGCAGCCAAGAGCGGCTCTTCAAAATAATCCGAAAGGGGTTCTGTTTCGCAGATCAGAGAAGAAACAAAACTTACTTGGGTCTTGATGGGGAGTGCTTGTTTTGGACGGCATCCATCTGCTGAAACTTGGCCTTGGCCGAGAGTTTCTGATTGTCTGCAATGAAGTGGAAAAGAACACTTCAGCTCAGGGAGAGACAAAAGGGTTAGCTGGTAAACAACTGTGCGGCGGAAGAGCAATCTCAATACAATGCACATCGCAAAAGCGCGGCGAGAAGCAAAGGGGTCTAAGTGCCAAAATTTAAAATTTCGAGATAACCTGTACAAATGTAATTACTAGCAGCCCTGGTAGATTCTGCTACATGGCATGTGTATGTGTGTAAAGGCGTGCGTGAGTGTGTATGCGTATGAGCATGCGTGTGTAGGAGATGGACGCCACTGCCCTAGAGAAGTAGATTACGGGGGACAGTGCTCAGGACCAGAGGAGCCGCGCCGGTAGGCGTTGGTGCTGCAGACGCCCCTGGTCCTGAAAAAGGAACTACGACATCAAGGAAGGATGGTCAAGTGAGAACAAGAAGCAGTCGTGATTGCTCAAAAAAATCAATCGAAACCTACCTAGGATCTGAACTTCAAAGGCGTTTTACACGAAGCTTGAAAAAGTCCCATCCCTTTGCTTCTCACTGCCGCAAATGTCTTTCGTTGAGGTTTTCTACATACAGTAAACCCTCATTAATCCGAACTTCGCTTAATATGGTCGGCCATTTAGATGTACATGTAGTATAAATAAAAGGCGAGTTAGGGCAATGCATTTTTGTCGGCCGTATCTTTGTATTTTTGTAATTTTTTCTCATGCAGCCTTATTTTCTCTCATACAAGTTTGCTACATTTGGTTGCAATAGTTCAGTGTGATCATGGTAAAAACAGATCATTTGCGAACGATCCCTCATGAATCGTCGTCTATCCAAGAGTCATTCAAATTCGGCTCATTAGATAGTCGATAACTTTCTGAATTTTAAAAATATTCAATTGGAATTTATCATGAGTTGAGGAATCTAGTTGGGTTTCAGATTATGAAAGTTTTAAATTGCTATCTTTTGCGCATGAGCAGTAAAAAAATTGCCTTAAATGTCCATATTTAATCAAATTTTCAACATTTTAATTTCAAATTTTAGTATTATACTTCTCTTGCATGCTGTCAAGTTTTCTGAAAGTTTGGTAAGCTTTGACGAAAAACTTTGGGTGTTATGAGCCAAAAACCTTCAAATAAAATTCGTAGTTCTGAAAGAAATGCTTAATATCTTCGTGATTAACGGTGATACTTTCTCGAAAGTATGTAAAACAATTGTTCATAGTAAGTTAACCAATTTCAGAAATTTACAGCGTATTCTCAGCTATTTACGATGAATGGTGATCAAAAAATATTTTTGTTTTTTTTTTATTTATATAGTACGTACATCCTAATGGTTGTTCGAATTAAGCTAAGTTCGATTGAAAGGGACCCGTATTAACGAGGGTTCACTGTAAGTGCTTTTACAGTATTGAAAAGTTAAATACAGTAAAACCTCGACAAACCGAAGTGATCGGGATCGGACCACCTTCTGTAAATCGAAATTTTCGCATAAAAGAGAGATACTTGCAATGGCTGTTAAGAACTCGTTGAAGTACTATCTCTGCATTTAAACATGTACAAGTTTCTAATGAAATCAATTTTACTTACTCTGAGTTTGCTTCGGTAAAATACTTCCAAACGTGCAATCCACTGGTGCTTTCTTCACAACAGGTGTCACTGGAGCTAATTTCAAAAAGAAAACTGAATTTAAAAAAAAGGGGAAAAAAGAACATGATTTAGTTCTTTAATAATTCAGCTTCTGTTAAGTCTAATTTTTTCAATGTTTAAAATCCATTAGTTCTTTTCCAAAAGCTGGCTTGATTTTGTGACTATTGTTCCTATCATGAACGTAAAATTTGAGTTGGATTTCCTTTCTTAAAAAAACGACGAGAGTAAATAGGATGATAATGAAAGATAATGATGATTAATATCCATTTCTCAAACGAAAATCACTAACAACCGTCATTTTCGTATCGTCGTAATTTAGATTCCGTGTCCTAAATAGAAGCAAATTAAAAAGGAAGTTCCGGAGCTTATTAGTTTTGATATTCCACAATTAGCAAATCAGTATTACTCAACACTAAAATGATCATGCGTTTGTGAGCATAGAGCAAGAGATTAACGGGGTAGAGGACGATGTAAATATTATCTTAATATATAAAAATCAATGTCCTGAGATAACATATTATATATATATATATATATATATATATATATATATATATATATATATATATATATATATATATATATATCAACGCACAGCCGAAACCGCTGAAGCTTCAGACTTGAAATTTGGCAGGCATGTCAGCATGATTACAAAAGTAACCACTAAGAAAGGATTTTTCGAAATCTCAATTAGTTCGGGAGAAATTAATTAAAACCCCTTAATTTCTGCGAAATTAAAAATCTGTCATTGAAATTCAAATCCCTTATTTTCGAAGGCTTTCCTCCATTCAAATCATTATTCAGTACTTCATCTTAACTTTTGGTCGATAGCGAACTATAAATTTGATATTGTTTTTGTTTCTCACGTGATTCTTCGAGGCTTTTCTCAAGTCAAATCATAATGTTTCTGTCTTTTACTTTTATTTTTTCAAAACTAGAAACGAAGTTTTTAAGAACATCATCACAGGCGGACTATCCTTTTGAATTTAGAAGAGTGCAGTTTAATGTTAAAGTTTGCTTTGCAATAACCATTAATAAGTCACAAGGACAGACATTAAAAGTAGCAGGGATCGATTTAAGAGAAGACTTTTTTTCACACGACCAATGTTAGGTAGCTTGCTCCAAAGCCAGTTCATCAAGCAGTTTAATAATTTTAGCACCAGAAAAAAAAAAAAAAAACTAAAAATTTTGTATACAAAGAAGTTTTAGCTTAAACATAGGTATAACAATAAAATGTGGATGACCTGTGTTTGCAAAGATAATCAATACTTAAAAAGGATCGTTAATAACAGTTAAAGATCGGTTAAGGACAAGGGCATATATATATAAGGAGTGCAGGGTTCCCCGGATCCTCCCCAAATTAGAAAAAGTTATAGGTAATAAGTAATTATTATAGGGGGTTTTCGAAACTAGGTGCACCAAGCACTGTTAACCCTTGCTAATACCATTGCCCGAGCAATGCGGTATGGGAATGCTAGTTCAATAAATAAAAATACAATTTAAAAACATTCCGAGACTAGCTGAAATAAAATTCTGATGTCTGAGCAGAGCGGACCAGCGAGCGGCAATATATTTGGCTCTCAGCAGAAGAAGCTAAGCTTCCAGACCCGGCTGGTTTGAGAAATGTGGTGCTTATAACACATCAAAGAACCCTTATCTAGTTCATCTAGTTTGAGTTTTTCTAGTTTTCTCTTGTATAGTACCCAAATAAGAGGCTATCGAACTTTATAAGGTAACGGAGGCGGATTTTTCCCAAGATGCTTTGCACAGAAAAACAAAAAATCAGGGAAAAAAAATTTCGTCTGGAGCAATACAGGGTGTTCCAAAAGAATCTTTACACAACAAATATTCAACCTAATCATCTAACATAATGTTGAAAAAAGGGGGGGGGGGAGGGTACGCCTACTTTTGCACCACACTGAAAATACCAATCGATAGCAACCGAAAAGTCACACGAAATATACTGTTACGTGTTCGATGCAACTTAAAACTTTCTTTGAATGACGACACAGTTCTTGAGAAAAGCACAGGAGGTTTAGTTACAGCTATGTACAGGAAATGTAGTTACAACTGCTAAATCAATCATCAGCAATTAAGCAAATATCAAATAACACCGTAAATTCAACGATGGCACACGTATTTTACATCCAAATACGCAAAAACACAGAGCAAATGCCTCACAATAAACAAAACAACGGCCCAGACGAATCTCAGAGAGTTAAAAAGCACAACTGACTCTGCCCTCATTCACAAGACGCCCCGCGTTTAATACCAAACGAAGAAATATCTAGAAAATCCTTCAAAGTTCTACAAATTTCTCATAGTTTCTTTTTATTCCATTCACAAATCTTATCGTTCCGAAATGGGGGGACCGTATACTTCATTCGAATGTTAGGGGGTTGTATTTACGTTAAAAGAAACTATTTACAGGTTACGTTACTAAGATAATTTTAGATGAAAGATAATGGAATAAACGCCAAAACAAAGTAATCATAAAAATAATTACTATTTACAGAATCTGTTACAATACTTACATGAATCATGTACTTTCCGATACTTCTTTAATACTAATGTCGGAGCATCCTGCGATGTGCGTCGTTGCGGAACACAAGTCATTTTGTGACTGTATTAAATTTCGAAAAAGTGTCTGACGGAACAAAATCGAACCTTGGATCTATTCGTGTTCGTTGCTATAGGCGAACATGAGAGCGTTTTCTTTATTTTATACTTACTTCCTTCCGCGAAACGAGCACTTAAACCGAATCCTTGACCACACATTCGGAACACAAAACGATTTCTTTTTCACCCCGAGAACAGATGCGACAGTTTGACTTTGAAAATGTTCGCTTCTTCTTAAGAAGTCGGTACTTAGTGATGATTCTTACATTTAAATGATTCGTCACTGCAAGACCTCGCTCAGAACTAAGCATTTTCGGGGACGTCGAAGTGCGGGGTGAGTAACCTTCGCCCTCATTTCCTTGTAAGAACAACAGCACTTTTTGGTGCTCAGTGCTCATCCAGAAATGGAGATTTGTTTGCACTGGACACAAGAGCGTAGTTGAGAGGGCAGCCGAAGGGGCCATGACTCCTCCCAAAATAAATTCAAAACCACTCTTTGTGAACGATAACTTAAAATTTTAAACAAATTTGCAAATTTCTCATAATATTTGACTTGGGGCCCCTCCCAAAGTATCCTGCTTGGACGGAAGTGAACAATCGTGTATATCTGTTCAAATCTGTTCATTTGAAGATGCCAAAAAAAGAATAAAAACTTTGCAGTAATCTGCAATTCGTGCTGTTTAACGTTGTTAGTTCGTTTTTATTTTTCAAGCACAAAGGTTCAAATTCATCTTTATTCAACAAACATAGATTGATTCAGGGTCCAATAAAAAATCTGACGTAGACACCATAAAGTGCGCCCCAAAAGTTTATAGACCATCCTTTTATTGAAGCACGAACTACTATACGAGTAAGCGAGACGAAATAAGCTATATGCAAATAGGAATGATGACATAAAAATGATAAAACGCTCAAAAAACTGGCATCGATCAGTGATCAAATTTTAAAATCTATGAATAAAAAAATGCTGTCCCAAAGATATATACACAATCGATGCTAAAACCTGATTTTAGTATTAATGCTAAAAATTTGCATACTACAAGGTCATTTACTTGTGTCGCATTCTGACCTAAAAATGAACCTGTGCTTCCGTTTCGGAACGATTGCCAAGATGCCCTGCAATGTGCAGTTCTATAAAAAGAAAATGTTGAAAATCTATCGTTTGAAAAGTGTGGACGGAAAGTGATGGACTTTGCAAGCAAAATTGGACGCAGTAGGTTTGGTATTTACCAAATTTTGTCAAAAGATAATAGTTTTGAAGCAAACTTTCGTTCTGGAAGACCAAAGAAAACAACTGAACGACGAGACAGAGAGATGGTACGATAAGTTTTAACCCAGAACCTGTCAACACGGTCAGTTTGTAAAGAGGTAAGCTTTCCATTATCAGAATCAACAGTACGTTGACGATTGCAGACAAGTGCATTTCTTGTTTATCGCGAAATACGTCGGTTTACAAAACGGCATAAAGATGCTCGTGTTCGGTGGGCCGGTTCAGTTGCTCGTTCAATGTAATGAATGGTTAAGTGTTCTTTTTAGTGATGAAAAGAAATTCAATTTAGATGGTCCTGATGATTGGGCGTATTACTGGTGGCAAGGAACTCCGATTTTTTTTCAGCAGACAACAAGGGGGAGGTTCACTCATGGTGTGGGGAGCATTCTCTTTCAATGGAATAACCGATATATCTGAGTAAAACGAGAACAACATGTATAAAGTACAAATAAAGTATTAAAATAGAGTTAAAAACTCGGCAAACAGCTGTTTCAGGGCTGTTAAATGCAAGCCCCTTCATCAGTGCATAAAAGAGAAGAACGAAAAGTCCACACAATGTAGACCGAACGACAAAAAGATTTTGTCGTTATGAAAAAAGGATAAAATTTTGATAATTTTAATGCATATTTTTTCTCCCTTAACTAAGTATTATTTATTCACAATAAGCTTCAAAACGTTCAACACATAATTTACTCAACTTGGTAAAAAACAGGGTTATTCTTTCTTCATGCTATACCAAAGCCCGACTGATGCTCAAAAACTGGTGAGAATATTTGCTAGGGAGCAGCATCAATCTGTTATGATTGCTAGCTCTCCAGTTATAGTTCGTTTTGCAAAAAGGGCATTGCGTAAACGTGCCCCGGTCTACCCAACTGTATTGCTATTTTTTATGATTCTGAACTGTTTTGAATTCGTTACTTCTCTTTTTAATGTGTAAAACATGAAAACCTTGTTGTCTCTAAACTTTTGGGACACACTTTATCACTCTCTTGTTTGCCTAAATAAAAACGAGTTTTCAGTAAGTGAAAAAAAGTTATTGTTGGACTCCTAAAACCAAAATCCTTTACGAATATGAAACTTCTTCAACCAACTGAGGATAATGAAGTTAAAGAAGTTCCGTCTAGAATTAAACGAGCCAACTTTCCCGTATACAACCTCTATTTTCTATCATCAGATCAGCATTCTCGCAGCTAGCTAAGGTTGCATATTATTTCAAAAATTTCTCCGTATCATTTAAACCAATTTCTTACAACAAGATATGTTTCTCTCATGTAGAAAGAAAATATGTGATGATATAGAATTTATATCTAATTCATTTCTCAAATTGTTAGGCGTTATTTTTTATTATATATATTGTTACGCGTTCGGTGCAACTTCACACTTTCTTTGAATGACGACACAGTTCTTGAGAAAAACATTGGAGATTTATTTACAACTATGTACAAGAAATATCGTTAACAACTGCTAAACTCATCATAGTAATTAGGCAAATGTCAATTAACACCGTATACTCAACGATGGCACACGTATTTACATCCAAATGCGCAAAAACACATCGAAATGCCTCACAATAAACAGCAACGCTCAGACGAATCTCAGACAGCTAAAAGCATAACCGACCCTCCTTCAAATGCCATCTGGCTTTTTATACTGCTTTGGAAAGTTCGACAACATTAAAAATGCTTCTCGTGTTTTCTTTTTATTCCATTCACAAATCTTATCATTCAGAAATGGGGGGACCGTATACTTCAGTCGAATGTTAGAGTGTTGTAGTGTTGTATGTACATTACAAGAAGCTATTTACAGGTTACGTTACTAAGATAGTTTTAGATGCAAAATAATGGAACAAACGCCTAATTTAGCCAGATTACAACAAATTAATCACAAAAATAATTACTATTTACAGAATTTGTAACTATATATATCTTACTAATCTTAATATATAAAAATCAATGTCCTGAGATAACATATATACATATATACATATATATATATATATATATATATCAACGCACAACCGAAAGCACTGAAGCTTCAGACTTGAAATTTGGCAGGCATGTCCGCATGATTACGAAAGTAACCACTAAGAAAGGATTTTTCGAAATCTCAATTAGTTCGGGAGCAATTAATTAAAACCTCTTAATTTCTGCGAATTTAAAACCTGTCATTGAATTCAAATCCCTTATTTTCGAAGGCTTTCCTCCATTCAAATCATTATTCAGTACTTCATCTCAACTTTTGGTCGATACGAACTATAAATTTGATATTGTTTTTGTTTCTCACGTGGTTCTTCGAGGCTTTTCTCACGTCAAATCATAATGTTTCTGTCTATTGCTTTCATTTTTTCAAAACTAGAAACGAAGTTTTTAAGAACATCATCACAGGCGGACTATCCTTTTGAATTTAGAAGAGTGCAGTTTCCTGTTAAAGTTTGCTTTGCAATAACCATTAATAAGTCACAAGGACAGACATTAAAAAAAAAAAGGGACCGATTTAAGAGAAGACTTTTTTTCACACGGCCAATGTTATGTAGCTTGCTCCAAAGTCGAGCTACAGTCGTCCATCAAGCAGCTTAATAATTTTAGCACCAGAAAAAAAACTAAAAATGTTGTATACAAAGAACTTCTTGCTTAAACATAGGTATATCAATAAAATGTGGATGGCCTGTGTTTGCAAAGATAATCAATACTTTAAAAGGATCTTTAATAACAGTTGAAGATCGGTTAAGGACAAGGGGATATATATATGGAGTCAGGGTACCCCGGGATCCTCTCAAAATTAGAAAAAATTATAGCTAATAAGTAATTATTATAGGGGATTTTCGAAACTAGGTGCACAAAGCACTGTTAACCCCTGCTAATTCCATTACCCGAGCAATGCCGGGTACGGGAATGCTAGTATTATATATGCGAAAGTTTGTCTGTATGGATGTATGGATGTTTGTTACTCTTTCACGTAAAAACTACTGAACGGATTTTGATGAAACTTTACAATAATATAGCTTATGCATCAGAATAACACATAGGGTAGTTTTCGTCCCGTTATGGGGGGCAAAACCCCCTTAGGGGGGCAATAAAACACAATTTTTGTATAAATTCTATAATATTGGGATGAAAAAATACTTGCACATATTTACATTATATGTCCATCGAAAGCTCTGATTTTTCTGCTGAAGATGGCACCTGTTCGAAATTTCTTAGTAGAATAAAAAACGAGTTATGAGCTTTTCAGATCCATGTTTGAAGGCTTTCCTCAACTCAATACAGTATTTAGTGTATCATCTCAACTCCCTGTCGATAGCGACAATTGTTGTATTGTTGATTTTCTTTGCTTTTCGTGATTGTTCAAGGCTTTTCTCAAGTCAAATCTTGAAGTAAGATTTTTGCACAAGATTGGCAATTAATACATGATTTGGCTGATGATTTTCCATTTAAACGGAACTGTAATGTAATTAATGGTTTTTATTATTATTTATGCTGATTGAACACTTACTCATTATCCAAACAACCAGCAGATCGCCAAAATTTTTGCAGAAAGATTTCCGTAGCTGATGCATTTGGCAGTTTTTTCAACGTTGCTGTTTTTGAAGCCGAAGACTACGTCATGTTTCTCAGCTTTCACGATGTAAACAAAATATCGCCAATCAAAGAATTTTCAAAAGACTTTTTTTACTGTGTTAAATAATCCAACAACTAAATTAGGCAAATCCATAAACAGCACAAAAACTTCCATTAAATTTCCTTTTTGCACAATTTCAAACAATCAAATTTTATTACTTATTTTGGTAACATTTCGGATGAAACTGTTTAGCGCCATTTTATGGTGACCAAAAATATCTCAGCATCTGGCGACGATATCTCTGTAACGAAAATTAATATCATATCGTTTTACAAAGTAAGGAAAAGATGGGGGAGCATCATCGAAGGTACCCCGAAACGACTTTCGCAAATTCGGTAAAATCGCACCAAGAGTCACAATGATTGAAATTTCCCGAAATAACTAAAGCAAGTATAAGGGGGTTACGAGAGCAGCTACTTTTTTTTTAAAATCACTTCGTACTTCATTAGCCATACAGAGAAGGTTTTAGACTCTATGTTAAAAAAAAGTATCAACAGATTAATCTTTTTAAACATGAGAAGATTAATTTCATGTTTTTTAAATTTGTATATGCTTAAATATAGTGCTTTCGTTTCTAAATCAATACTACTTTGTTCTTTATACTTATTGCTATTTTAGTTTTATGGGTAAGGAAGAAACTCGATTTTTAATCACGTCAAAAAGATCTGTTTTAAATTCTTTCGCTTAAAACAGAAAACAAAAGCAAGTAACAATTTTTTCTAATAATTATTACTGACCCAGGCAACGCCGGGTATTTTTGCTAGTATATATATATGATTTAGAAACGAAAGCACTATATTTAAGCATGTACAAATCTAAACTAGTATGTTGTGGCCATCACGAAACTTTCTTCTATATTTTTCTTTTTTTCTGATCCCTCCCCATGCTTGACGAGGAAGCAATATTCCCAACAAAAACAAAATGACACATGCAAAAACTTGACGACTATCCCAATGTCTGAATTATTGCAAAAGCAAAGCAAAGAGTGAAAATTGAAAGTTATTTTAAAAGCCTTGCTTGAATGAATTACAAATATTTTATTTGTTAACAAACATAAGATGGCAACAGTTCAAAATTTAAATCATTGAGATTATATTTCCTATCATTTCCATACAATTAAAATCACGAGAAATACGCAGACGACAATCTATTACGATTTATCTTTCTTTTTGTTGCATTAATAAAAATATTTTTATTCGCAAAAAAAAAAAAAAAAAAAAAAAAATCAACACCTCTTGGAGCGATCGGCGTCAAAATAGAACCAAAGCCTGTTTACATATGGATTCACATATATTCCAAATTTCAACCAGAACGTAGCATTACTTCTTGAGATAGGGCACTCAAAATGGAAAAAAAGAACGGGTGATTGCGCTACCCCCCTTTTAGCTGTTGGCACAAAAATAAAATCAGTTCTTATACCCACTAAGGGCTACTTGCCGATAAATTTTTCTTTCATTCCGTTCATTTTTTCTTGAGATGCAGCAGTCACAATTGACGACAAAAAACGTTCTACAGCTCAACCCCCGTTTGAGTTATTGACACCAAAATTGAATCAGCACCTGTTCCTGTTAATACCAACATATGGACCAAATTTTGTTTGATTCCGCCAGTAACTTCCTGAGGAATAGCAAGCACGCGTAACTCGAAAAACGTCCCATTGCTCCACCCCCCTTGGAGGAATTCGCGCCAAAAACTAATGGGCACAAGTTCACATAGGGGCACATATGTGTACTAAATTTCGTTCGATTTCATGCGGTAGTTTTTGTTGTAGAGCGGCAACAAAAAACTGGTCACACACAGACGTGACACACATACATACACACACACATACATACATACACACACAGACAGACAGACATTTTCCAAAAATGGTCGAAATGGACTCAGCACACCTCAAAACGTTCGAATCCGTCGAAATTCGAAAATTTGCACGAATCCAATACTTTCTTTTATATATTAGATATAGAAGAAAGTAAAAATGGTCGAAATGGACTCAGCACACTTCAAAACGTTCGAATCCGTCAAAATTAGAAATTCGAAAATTTGCACGAATCCAATACTTTCTTCTATATATTAGATATAGAAGAAAGTAAAAACATGAAATTAATCTTCTCATGTTTAAAAAGATTAATCTGTTGATACTTTTTTTTAACATGGAGTCTAAAACCTTCTCTGTATGGCTAATGAAGTACGAAGTGATTAAAAAAAAAGTAGCTGCGCTCGTAATCCCCTTATACTTGCTTTAGTTATTTCGGGAAATTTCAATCATTATGGCTCTTTGTGCGATTTTACCGAATTTGCGAAAGTCGTTTCGGGGTACCTTCGATGATGCTCCCCCATTCTTTCCTTACTTTGTAAAACGATATGATATTAATTTTCGTTACAGAGATATCGTCGCCAGATGCTGAGATATTTTTGGTCACCATAAAATGGCGCTAAACAGTTTCATCCGAAATGTTACCAAAATAAGTAATACAATTTGGTGATTGTTTGAAATTGTGCAAAAAGGAAAATTAATGGAAGTTTTTGTGCTGTTTATGGATTTGCCTAATTTAGTTGCTGGATTATTTAACACAGTAAAAAAAGTCTTTTGAAAATTCTTTGATTGGCGATATTTTGTTAACATGGTGAAAGCTGAGAAACATGACGTAGTCTTCGGCTTCAAAAACAGCAACGTTGAAAAAACTGGCAAATGCATCAGCTACGGAAATCTTTCTGCAAAAATTTTGGCGATCTGCTGGTTGTTTGGATAATGAGTAAGTGTTCAATCAGCATAAATAATAATAAAAACCATTAATTACATTACAGTTCCGTTTAAATGGAAAATCATCAGCCAAATCATGTATTAATTGCCAATCTTGTGCAAAAATCTTACTTCAAGATTTGACTTGAGAAAAGCCTTGAACAATCACGAAAAGCAAAGAAAATCAACAATACAACAATTGTCGCTATCGACAGGGAGTTGAGATGATACACTAAATACTGTATTGAGTTGAGGAAAGCCTTCGAACATGGATCTGAAAAGCTCATAACTCGTTTTTTATTCTACTTAGAAATTTCGAACAGGTGCCATCTTCAGCAGAAAAATCAGAGCTTTCGATGGACATATAATGTAAATATGTGCAAGTATTTTTTCATCCCAATATTATAGAATTTATACAAAAATTGTGTTTTATTGCCCCCCTAAGGGGGTTTTGCCCCCCATAACGGGACGAAAACTACCCTATGTGTTATTCTGATGCATAAGCTATATTATTGTAAAGTTTCATCAAAATCCGTTCAGTAGTTTTTACGTGAAAGAGTAACAAACATCCATACATCCATACAGACAAACTTTCGCATATATAATATTAAGTAAGATATATATATATATATATAGTATAGCCTGACTAGCTCCCACCACTCAGAAAAGAACTTAATTTAGGACCAGTTCATAACATAAGATAGAATTAACAAAAAATAAATGCATAATCATACAATTTCACTACAATACATTTAAAGTATTAATGAGCTTATTTGTAACACTTAAACTTCGGCAATTGTGTCTAATATTTAAGCGTACAATTTTAGGAGAGACAAGTTGAAAACCAGAATTGAAAAACAAAATCCTCAATATATACAACTTCGAATCTGAATAGCTCGATAAAAGAAAAACTTATGTTTTACAGAGCTTTCAAATCCTTCTGAAACATTTATTTTTTTCAAAAAAAAAAAGTGTATAGACTTTTATATGCTAATTTTAACCATTAAACATCGGTTCATTTTGCTGGAAATAATATGTTAAGTCATAAGACGCAATTGACAAAAAAAAAAAAAAAAAGATTTTACTGAAAAAATGCATCGACCTAAAGCTGTTGATGCTGGTTCAAAACCTTTTCTTACCTGAGGTAGATTCGTTAATGGCATTGAAGTCCGGTGATTTAGGTCCGGGCTGTCCAGATCTGGCTGCTGCATCATAAGCAGCTAACATTTTTCTCCTCCTTTCTTCTGCTTCCCATTTCCTCTGTTGGATTGCTTCTTCCACTAAATCTCGCTTTGGTGGTGCTTGTAAAACTTGCTCTTGAGAAGCTGAAAAGGAGCAAAAGTAGTACAAGGTGACCATACGTCCCGTTTCAAACCCTGTCCCGTTGTCCCCGTACACAGCTGCGGGACGCTCAAACGTCCCGTTTGCTGAAGTGACAAATAGAATGTTTCAACCGAAAATCTTTGGGTGGAATTGCTTCAGCGTTTTAGTATCAATTCATGTGAATTTTTCATAGTTATTGAACATATTTGATGTTTTCCTTGCCAATGCCCCAGTTAAATGGTATTTTCACTTAATTTGTGAACTAGCAAAGTTGCATGTCCCAGTTTTTAAATAAAATTTCATGTAATTGAAAACTGCGTGAACCAAGAGTTATTTTGATTTGAAATCAGCACCAATGCACTCAAGTAATGCAAGTGCATTAAAAAACATGATACTACATCTATTTTTTTAAGAGTTGATTTTTGCTCTTTCCTCTAAATACACACAACTAAAAAATATGAATTTTGTTTTTGTTTTTTTAAATACCCGCGTGTATTATCCAAAATTTGTTACGGGTTATTTCACGGAAAACGGTCACTTTGTCCTGCTCATGACGTCTCATATATTTCATAAAAAATACTTAAAAATATTAATGAACCTTTTTTTTTCTGCTTAACAAATTACAAACTTATGTGTGATGTCATAAGAAAAAAAAATCGTCATTACCCTTTTAAATTATTACATTTTAATGAAATATATGAAACATCACGTGCGGGACAAAGGGATTTTTTCCTGGAATCGCCCTTAATTGTCCCGTCTTCATGCAAAACATAAATGCTGACCTTAACTATACTGGATCAGCACTATTTTTGAGTCGATGAAAAATTCAGTGCTTTACAATCTCATACCAGCAATATTCTTTTACTGCTTCTTGAAATCAAGAATTCAGACAGAAATGTGCAGATAGTTTTGGTAAATCTGTACTGCAGAGCCAGACTAAAGTAAATACGAAAGTGGCAATGTTCAGTTTATTACTGCATTGTATGTAGAATACTACTCCGCATCAAGGCATAACAACGGAAAATCAGATAGTTATTTTTCTATACGTTTTCTTACTTTTATGTTTTAGTATTACTTACTTTTATGTTAACGTTTAATACGGCTAAAAGATTTATAACTTTTCGGCATGTGAGCTGGCTTCAGAAAAAACCGCTCGACAAATAACCAAGTGACCCACTTCAGCCAAGTAGTAAAAGATTCAGTAGACAAGAGAAATGTCCTCAATGCTGTCTACGTGGATTTTAAGTCTGCGTGTGACTCTATCTGAAGAGAAAATCTACTATCTAAGCTGCTGAAGATCGGTATCCGACCGAAGATGCTTTACTGGTTGCGTTCATTTCTCAAGCAAAGATATTGCAAGGTCCAGTATGGTAGTTCTTTGTCTAGGAGCTATAATCTCCAGGCTGGTCTACCCCAGGGAGATGCTTCCAGCTGCTCCTTTTTTAATTTTTAATATTTATATTGAAGACCTCATACAATCCTTAAAGTCAATACCGGGTGTTAACTGCCTGCTCTTTGCAGACGATGTGGTATTGTGGATGCAATCACACAAGAAAACGCCAAAATATTGTAACGGATTCGGTGCGACTTCCACTTTCTTGAAATGAAGACACAGTTCTTGATAAAATCACAGGAAATTTATTTACACTATGTACAGGAAAGATCGTCAACACTTGCTAAATTATTCATCAGCAATTAAGCAATTATCACACAACACCGTAAACTCAACGTTTACACACGTATTTACTTTCAAATACGAAAACAACACAGCGAAATGCCTCGCTATAAACAGAACAAATATGCTCTCAGTTCGAAATCTCAATCGAAACTCACTTTTTATCCATCGCTAACGGCTTATATACACACCGAAAAGAAATCTCTCAAATATTCCACACGCTTCTGGAAAAAAGTAGACCGTTATCAAATTTTATCAATGAACAAAAAGGAAATAGGGGGGTCATATACTTTAGCCATATGAAAAGGGGTTGTATATTCATTACGGGAAACTATTTACAGTTACGTTACTACAATAATTACTACTTACAGGATTTGTAACAATATCCATTGAGACTATTCTAAATGAAGCGCTAAATGTGCTGGAGACATGGAGAACAATACGACTGTAAATGTAATTAAAACCGAAACCCAGACCTTCTCTTTGATGCATCAAAATTTAAACCCTGAACTATATTACCAAAATAACCTATTAGAGTGTGTAGACATTTTCACTTACCTAGGTGTCGTATTTGACAGTAAACTGAGCTAGAAAAATCACGTTGATTACATTTCTGACCGCGTAAACAAAACGTTTATCCATCCTAAAAAGACTTGCTGGCTATCTTTGGGGCTGTTCGAGATCAACGCTGGTTTCCCCCTACCGTACTTTCATTTTGCCAGTATTCACTTATTGTTGCGAACCACTGATAACTATGACGAAATGTTTAATAGAAAAGCTGGAGATCATTCAAAATCAAGCACTTAGGCTTATAACTGGTGGAGTTAAGTTCACGCCTATTGATTCAATGGTGCTCCTGACAAATATTAAACCACTGAAGACTTTTCGAAGAGAAAGCTAACATTCTGTATGAAAAATTATTGCATCTTGATAACACCTTTTGGAGAAACTGCCAGAACCTACCTTGAAATCTTAAAACCCAAAGTGGCTTTGTCCAGAGAGTTTTTGCCTGCAAAGGTACTTACCATCTCCCTAATACCGTTGATACGACTTTGAAACCATGTAACCCCTTTCTAATTCATGAAATAAGAGCCATAATAAATTTTCATACTTCAGTTTTTAAAAACAAAACAGCTCCTGATAGTAATTAGACCCAAACCTCAACATCCAAAGTAAGAGTTTACCGCCAACTCCAAATTGTTGGATAGCTACTGTCTGCATATTGTTTGGTAAAAAGTTACATCGTTTTCAACGTCGAGTTTTTGAGGGAGGGGGGAAAGAAGTTGGTAAATTAGTAATTATTATCAGATTTTCGGAAATATTTAGAAAACTATGACGTTTAGCGCAAAAATGGTAATATGCAAAATAATCTACACTAAATTACGAACAAAATGATTCTAAGCATTATTTTGTTGAGTGAACGATTCCAGAGTTACGGCGGGTGTAAAAGTAGAAAATTTTCGCATTTTAAAGATTTTTTGGAAAAATGAAATTCTAATTACTACGTAAACAGAAAAAAAATAAACAATTTTATTGAATAGTAATATTGTACAATCGTATCGTAGTCTAAAAGAACCTTAGATGCACACATGAGGTTAGAAACGTAGAAATACTGAGAACGAGAACCGGTTAACTAAAAGCGCGGCGTTGGTATAGGAGGTATAGGAGGAAAATTTTGGAATGGAGTTTTTTGGGAGATACGTAATACTCTCTGGGTAAATTTTGAGGTTTAAAACTAGGTTTTCATCAGGTAAAAAATGCGGTTTTTTTTCTTTTAAGAAATTGAAAAGAAAAAGGCATGATGTGTAAGAACACGATTCAACTGAAACAAAAATTTTTAAAAAGTTTCAAAAAAAAAAAATAAAATAAAATAAATAAATAAATAAATAAATAAATAAAAAACACGCTTAATATGCAAAAGTATACATTGCATACCATTATAGTGCCCGTAGTACAGAATAATATGATAACAGTTGTTCGATTTTATTAATTTTGTCTCGAGTAAATTACATAGTATGACTTAAATGACAATTTTGGTCTGGAGTGACATTACCATTGAGCAGGTTTTGATGAGATCCATGAGTAGCGTTAGTGAATTGACCGGAGGTAGAATTACAGTGACAACTTTTATAACTTGGATTAACTCCATGCCGGCTTATTCTCGCGTGTGTGAAGCAACTGTGCGTAGCGTTTCTTCAGAGCAGCACATGGAGTTACGAGAGGCAAGACAGAAAGAAAATTGGAAGGACTAGCAAACTTTTATTTTTTGGCTTGAGGAACACAATCCGTTTTCAAAAACACCGGATCTCTCTTCCTTACAACTGGAGTTGTAGCAGATGAAAATGTGAACTGTGATAAAGCACTTGATGTTGGGCTACTAGCTTTAAAAGAGATTGAGAACAAAACATCAGTGAGATACACTTGAAAAGAAAGTTAGCTTTTCAGTCTTTAGCCTTTGTTACCAAATCCATGACAATTAATAACACCGCTGTTAGTGTGAACCCTTATACTCTCTTACATCAGATAGTGTGCATTGTAAGAAGTGATAAGAGACTGCAAGAAATATTTAAATTTGAATTATGTGCATATTCTCCATCCTTGTTCGACAAATCTGGCTTGATGTGGAAGGGGAGCAAATCTTCAATGGTGTCTGTTTTGGTTCCAGATTCAAATGAATCATCACTCACCCCAGATTTAGAGAAAGTGTCCTACATCATTGATGGAGATCACATCCTTCATCGTGTTGTCTGTTGACAACCAGCTACTTTCAAATAGATTTGAAAGCAATGCATAGATTACATTATTGCTCATTATGAACCAGCAACAGTTGCTTTTGATGGATACGAGCAAGGAACCACAAAAGATAAAGAACACTTACGCAGATCACGTTCTATCACTAACATTGAAGTGAAAGTTGAAGACTTAATTGGTGTAACAATCAATCAAAGTGAATTTCTAACCAAAGCTAAGAACAAAATGGGTCTTTCTTCTCTCCTTACAATGCACTTGCAAAGAAGTGACGGCACAGTTCATCAAGCATCGGATGACGCTGACTTATTAATAGTGTTAACATCGATTGATAAAGCTAAGAATGGAATTGAAACTTGCGTGATTGGTGATGACACGTACTTACAAGTCTTGTTGACTGTTCACACCCAATCAGAAAACAAATTGAAAATGGTTGGACCAAAGAAAGGCAATCTGCAGAAAAAGGGTGTACACTATTTCTGACATTGAAAAAAACTTAGTCATCTTAACCATTTCTTAAGCACAAATGTACGAAAGCTTGATATTAGCATTTTTTTCCTCACTCATAAAAATCTGTTCTTTTCTATAAAATAGAAGTGGTAGCTATCATTTTTTCATAAATGATATTAAAGTTTGTTATTATCATTCATTTAAACTACGCATTTTGTTGTTACTGCCATTCTTTCAATGGTGAGTTTCGAAAAACATGTTGTACCTTAACTTTTTGAGGCCAGTGTATATACACATGGAACAAGGACACCTTTACAAGGTATCTTGGTTACAAGGAACACGTTTTTGAATGCAAAAGAAGTGAGCGTAGTTTACTTTTCTGAACGAAGGTATTTCTTTATTTCTTAACAGACAACGTATTTTCTTTTGCACATCTGCTGTTTCCCCTCTCCATAAAACAGTTTCTGCGCAACAGCTAAGTAAGTAAAGAAGAAACAACATACAGTTACTGAACTGGTAGCTGTGAAATTTCTAACCAAATTAATTAGTTTTTCACGCGGAAATATATGCTTCTCTAAGTGATTTAGACATCTTGGTTATTTAGTCTCCCCACTCACAGTAATGTTTTCAGACTTCTTCCCTTGAGTAACTTGCCCAATATACTTCAGATAATTTAAGGAGTTATTTTTTTAAGAACGGCGTGCGCGAGACAGTTGATTTTCCAACAGACCGCAACCATTTCAAACCATTCCTCTATGTCATCTTTGTTCATTCTTTCTGAAAGTTCTATGTAGAAATCTGTCCCTTCTAACAGAATCATTATTCACAGAAACTGGTTGAAAAAATTGTTTGAAATGTTCTACTCAATCCGACTAATTTTCTCAACTGATAATTTTGAATTTAAAGCTTATGAAATCTAATTGATTAGAGACATGATTATTAAAGGATAAACTTTTCTTTTTTTCCGACTTCAGAAGATTTTACAATCGATTTCATGTCATATTTGAGGGAAAATATGCAATGTAAAGCTTAGTTTTAAAAAATGTATATTAAATTACTTATATCCAATATAAAACAAAAACTTTTGTTGATTTTTACTCCTTTTACATTAATCTAAGTACTATAATAGGACCGTGGAGAGCCTCGTAGATATTACACTAGACACGAAACCAGAGGGTTCAGTATCGGAATTCAACACCGTGAAATATCCACCAAGTACGTACTCGTAAAATTCGTGGGTCCGAACGTGCTAAAGTTGGTTTTAGGGTACTTATCTTCAATCACGCCTCACTTTTAGCTCGAGGCGTGTAGTCCCGTCGGGGGGGGGGGGGGGGGTTTACCTTGGTTGGAAGTGAAGGTCGGAAGTATTTTTCTGTTGAGGTGCTTTAAAAATACAAAACGGTGGACAGACTCAATTTCATTTTTTACGCTTCCGCGCATGACATCACAAATGATGAACTGCCATTCACTGATGCTAGAGTCGCTGTATAAATAGGTCAACGCATCAGCTTAAGTTTAGCCATTTTGGATCGGATTTTTCATTGTTGCGCAGATACGGTCACCATAGCAAATACGAGTTTTGCCAAATTAGTCAAAAATAATATTTTATTAAATAAATAATTCACGTGCCGCTAATAATTGCTCGTTGTGAAAAATCACAAAAAGTGATAACTTCCCAGAAAAGACAACCACTCAAACACGCGCTTCGATCCAAAATGACTGATCTTAAGCTGATGCGCCGGCTCTTATATATAGGGGCCTTAAATGATGCCATTAGAACAGAGCGCAATATTTAATTCGCTTCTTTACTCATATATATGTAGGGACAACGATATGGTGGATAGCAAGCGTAGAGTGCAATATTTAATTCGTTTCTAAATTATCATGACCTGGAAACGCGGTAGACAGCAAGCGCCAGTGAAGTGTGCGCCAAGAACATTACTTGTGATGTTATAAAGACCATGCCTTGTTTAAAAAGTCGGACATTTAAAAAATTAGGTAAAAATTAAATGTTGGGAAAATGAAAGTATTTTCTGCGTCCATGTTATCTTTTTTGCTCATTCTATCAGGTTGGCATCCCGACGCTCCACAACTTTTGCAAAAAGCTCGCCAAGAGGTTTCACTACAACATCCCCCGTGTTGGCAATCCACTAGTTAACAACCTTCCAAATTACGATCCATTGGATCCGGCAAATTCTCGCAGGCCTAGCGCTCTGCTAGCTTAGTTTCAAATTCAAAACGGGGTGAGTGAATCCCTTATAGGGTTCTTTTACCTCGTTTCGACTCTAGTTATTGTGCTACACTTTGGCTGGGAGCATGCTCCTATCTACTTTCATTTCACTATTTTATTTTTAAATTTCTTATCAACATTTTATCATTGTCTTAATTTTATTTTATTATTTTTATTCATTCAATTAGCCTAGAAATTCCCCACGGGGGAAAAAAGTATAAAACTTAAAAAATATGCAGGAAGCGAAAAAAAAAAAAAAAAAAAAAAACAAAACATTAAACTTATTTAAAAAAAAGAAGAACTTTAGTTGAAATTTACTTCGAAGAGCCTTCGGCTAACTATTATGGTACTCCCGTCATAGGGAGCCACATCTCTCGTACATCCACGCAACCATCTTCTGCGCCAAAATAAAGCCATGCCCCCAACCGGGGAACTATCAACATACCACACCAGAGGATAAGGGGGATAGAATTACGGTAACCGGATCGCAACGATAAATATTTCATTGTGGCAACCCGCTACCTTACCTTCGCGACGGAGCAATTTCGGCAACCCTACACCAAAGCTTATTCGCTATTCGTTTGACCAATCAACCATTTCAGAGTTCACAACACAAAATTGTAATTTATACTTGTCTACTAAATATTTTTATTTTTATTCCATAGAACAATATTTTTAATTTCTTCAAAGGTGATTTTTTTCTGAAAACTGGCAACACATATTGTGTTTCTTCAATTTTTACTTTCTTCTATATCTAATATATAGAAGAAAGTATTGGATTCGTGCAAATTTTCGAATTTCGAAGGATTCGAACGTTTTGAGGTGTGCTGAGTCCATTTCGACCATTTTTGGAAAATGTCTGTCTGTCTGTGTGTGTGTATGTATATGTGTGTGTGTGTGTGTGTGTGTGTGTGTATGTATGTGTGTCACGTCTGTGTGTGACCAGTTTTTTGTGGCCGCTCTACAACAAAAACTACCGCATGAAATCGAACGAAATTTAGTACACATATGTGCCCCTATGTGAACTTGTGCCCATTAGTTTTTGGCGCGAATTCCTCCAAGGGGGGTGGAGCAATGGGACGTTTTTCGAGTTACGCGTGCTTGCTATTCCTCAGGAAGTTACTGGCGGAATCAAACAAAATTTGGTCCATATGTTGGTATTAACAGGAACAGGTGCTGATTCAATTTTGGTGTCAATAACTCAAACGGGGGTTGAGCTATAGAACGTTTTTTGTCGTCAATTGTGACTGCTGTATCTCAAGAAATAATGAACGGAATGAAAGAAAAATTTATCGGCAAGTAGCCCTTAGTGGGTATAAGAGCTGATTTTATTTTGGTGTCAACAGCTAAAAAGGGGGGTAGCGCAATCACCCGTTCTTTTTTTCCATTTTGAGTGCCCTATCTCAAGAAGTAATGCTACGTTCTGGTTGAAATTTGGAATATATGTGAATCCATATGTAAACAGGCTTTGGTTCTATTTTGACGCCGATCGCTCCAAGAGGTGTTGATTTTTTTTTTTTTTTTTTTTGCGAATAAAAATATTTTTATTAATGCAACAATAAGAAAGATAAATCGTAATAGATTGTCGTCTGCGTATTTCTCGTGATTTTAATTGTATGGAAATGATAGGAAATATTATCTCAAGGATTTAAAATTTTTAACTGTTGCCATCTTATGTTTGTTAACAAATAAAATATTTGTAATTCATTCAAGCAAGGCTTTTAAAATAACTTTCAATTTTCGCTCTTTGCTTTGCTTTTGCAATAATTCAGACATTGGGATAGTCGTCAAGTTTTTGCATGTGTCATTCGGAACTCCAGCGCTCGAATACGCTACCTTGCGGTGATTTATAAAACTGCGCCTGCACCTAAAACATTGCCACGTTGCGCATCACGTGTGTCTGTTGACGTAAACACAGGCAGTTTGTTCTGAGTATTTATTAACGCAATCGATGTGTCTTAGTTTGCTTTCAGCTACAGAAATTAATTCGTCCCTGAGTAGTATTCACGAGTTTCTTAAAATAATGTTAGTTTTCCTTATTTCCTTCTAAAATATGAGTTGATTGAAAATGGTGAAAGCGAAAACTGGATTAACAAACTTGGATAACGTTATACAAGGTAAAAATTTTTATTGTTTTGCATGAATTTGTAAGAATATGAGTTTTTTTAATCTTAAATTAATTTAACTAACCATCTTTTACAGCAGCATTTAGTTGGAATGGACGGTATGCAAAATATTTTCTTGAATATATTATCGTAGAACAAAATGAAAAATGTTTCACCGAGAAAGAATTTACTTTATTCCTTTTATTCTCAGCTGAAAGGTTTCGCCAAAATTGTTTAGGGTAATAGTTTTAGTATTGTGCGACCTAAGTAGCCTTGGCGAGATTTCGCGTTTTTAGTTAAACCATTTTTAATTTTTATCATGAGTGGAATAAAACGGTAGTAAGATTACAGAATTCGATAAGTAAAAAGAAATAATGGTCAATCAACTGAAAAGAAAACTACCACCATATATAAACTGTGAGTACACATTTTATTTATTTTGTTCTGAGTGAATTTGAATAAATATCAGTTTTTCAATTCGATGAAAAAAAAACGAACTTAACAACATTGACTGGACACTTTTACTTAACCTAATTCTACATAAATGATTTAAATAACCTTTGTTACTACAGTATCCTACTGAAATATACAGTATGCAAATAAATTTTCTTGAAAATATTTATCGCAGAACAGATTGAAAAATCCAGAAAGAACGTTAAGAATTTGAACAATAAAAAATAAAAGTTCGCCAAAAATCTGTTTATAGAGGTATGGTTTTAAAATTATGTGAAAGAATAATGTATCTTGACAAGATTTCGCATATCGGGTAAATCATTTCCATGACGAATGAATTAAATGCATGATTTCTTTGGATATCCAATCATATAGTCATAGAAATAAATTATCTAGTGTTAAACGTTACTCTTGACAGTCTGCCACGTATGTGCACTATGTGACAAAAATGTCAACAAATGCTGGAAATGTCACGAAACTGAACTTAATATGTACTAATGTATAGAAAAAACGGTACAAAATGAAAATGCCGTTCGAAGCGAACCAAAAATTTATGAATTCCGAATTCAACATCGTGAAAATGGCTGCTTCAGAACAACTTACTGTGTGTTCTGCATTAATTGTTTACTTTCGTAATACTTTTTGGTTTCTAATCTCTTTCTATATGGGTCAGAATAACCAAAAGACTTTGAAAAATCTTTTCAAACGAATAAAGCGAAAAAATCATACATACGAACAAAAATCACAACACTTTTACCATTTTCTTCGTTACCACATGCGTTTGTTTTAGTTTTCAATTCCGCCATTAGACAGTGACTGCAGTGCCCCCTATAGTTCGTTGGAGTTGCGAATTTTGTTTTTGTTGGGAATATTGCTTCCTCGTCAAACATGGGGAGGAATCAGAAAAAAAAAATATATAGAAGAAAGTTTCGTGATGGCCACAACATACTAGTTAGATCTTAGAAACATTTTATAAAATTTTACATCGTGGAATGTTTGTCACTTTTAACTATTTTAAGTTATAAATTTAAAAACTAGTTATTTATATCTTTGGATCCTTTTTTGGAATTTGTTTGCAGTAAGTCATTTCCTTCGTGTTTTATTGTTCCATCTTCAATTAAAAATTCATTACTTATCGTGATAACTTATTCAGTAAGTTTGAATTAAAATTTTAGTTCTAACGTTCTCTGGATGGATCTTTTGATATGATTTAACTTATTTAGTTGATCGTTTTAAGTTTTAATTGAACATTAAATTTACTTAAGGGCTCTTTCTATTTTTTGACGAACTATTTCAGACTAATGTCGTTTTCTATCCAACTTTTAATGTTAAATTTGCTAGAAATGTATGTTTCATCTTTATGTTCCTAAGGAAATCAAACATAAAAAGTGTAATATCATTTATGTCATGAACCTTTTTGTTTTATGCTCTTAATCTTCCCACACAGATTAATATTAACATCTTGAAAAAAGTTACCTTTCACTTGTCTATTCTGCAAACTTAATTTTAAAATAAGAAAATTAATAAAGTTCTATAAAAAAAATTAGGCTTTATGATATGTTTCTACATATTTTGCTACATTTTCATCATTTAAAAATGGAAAAAGAATTTTATTACTTTTTTTTTTTGCTTCTTTACGATTATGATCAGAGAAAGAAAAATACATTAATAAACAGTTCTAGTTACCAAGCCGATAGATTGAGCCATCCGAAGTTCCGCCCATTTTCTTTGGGTGTCTCTCATTGGAAGATTTCCTTTGTTTGCAATGTAGTATTTTGTTTACATTGAGTCGTAGATGACAAATTTGGCTGATTTTGAAAAAATACGCCAATGCGACCCGGTTACCGTAATTCTGCCATAAGGGGCAGGGCCCCAGGTGCCTCAAGCAACGAACTTATATTTCCGTGGCATTCTATCAACTTCAGTGATTAAAAGTAGTATTGTAGACTGAAGAAAACAACCCCATTCAATTTGATGTTTTCTCTGCTGTTTATTTGGAAAATACCGATTGAATGCTTCACTCATAGCTTATTTTTATCGATACTTTTAGTCGACTATTTTGAGTTTGAAAAAAAAAAAAAAAGAACGCGGAACCCTTGACTGATATCCGTGGAACCCTGCGGCTCTGTGGAACACAATTTAAGAATCACTGTCTTAAAGAAAGTCTCGCCAAGTCTTTAAATTTGGCAACTTTCCTTAAAATTTCGGCAGACTTTGAGACCTTAAATCTCGATTCCGGACGAACGAGGGCAAAATATTTTTTTGGGTCAAAAATATATCTTAAGCTGCTTTTTCAATTGCTACTTATTTCAACTTTTTTTTCATTATTACACTATTTGTGCATTTCAATGGTAGTTACATTTTATAATGTACTAAACATTTTTTTGCAATAAAAAAAAAACCGTCAACTTATGTACCCAAACCATCAGAATAACTTGACAGTTAAAACGTTAAGCTACATGGTGTTTCTATAATACTCACGTTTGGCATTTTTGTATATGTTGACATCCATTACTTTCGGTCCTCCAGCCGGTGATGACTTGGCCATCTGATCGTACATGGCCAGCATCCTCCGTTTTTGTTCATCCGCATCCTTCTTCCGCTGTAGGATCATCTGCTCTCTCTCCTCTTCTCGTTTCTTCATCGCTTCATCTCTTTGAACTAGGTGAGACAAATGTCGGAGAATTAACAACGGATTGAGAAAATTAAATATCATAACAGTGAGCATGTGAAGTTAGCGAAAAATTTCTCTTCCAGCATTTTTCAGTGAGTTTAGCTTAGCAGTAAGCAAAATCTCACTTTTCATAATTTACATTTTTACGGGTTTATGCTATAAGTTTACAAATAAATAAATGAATAAATAAATAAATATATATATATATATATATATATATATATATATATATATATATATATATATATATATATATATATATATATATATATATATATATATACTAGCAGTACCCGCACAGCGATGCCCGTGCAAAAAATTTAATGGAAGTCCGTTGAATTAAAAAAAATTGACGCCCTCTCTGATGTGAAATGATTATTTTTCTTTGTATAAAATACACCTTTTCACAAAAAAAAAAAACTTATTAAAGTTTTTTTGGAATTTAAAACTTTTCGTCAAATCAGTAAATTATATTTACAATTGCTTTAAAACTCTATTTAGCAAGTGAAGCCTTTTTACTGCAATTTAAAACATTTCGCCAAATAAACAAAAAAAGACATCAAATAATATCTTTCAAATGTAAAAATAGTTTCCCAACTCTTGTTTATCGCCAAACTCGCCCAGCAACCACACTATAATAATCCATCCGTCTAACGAAAAAAAAAAAATCCAGTGATGGAATATTCAAAAATCGTCAGAAAAAAAAGAAAATGTCGTACATTTCACTCGGATAAAAACAAATCAAAAGTTTCTTTTCTTTCAAAATAAATCGCCAAAACAAGGAATTACATTTACGGTTGCTTTAAAGCAACAATCCTAGACTGAACTGCTCAGCGCCTAACGCGCCAAGCGACCACGCTACCAGAACCCAGCCCTTTTGCGAGAGAAGCGGATGTTTTTTCTTTTGCAATAATAAATGTTTCGCCAAACAAACAAAAAAGCATAAAATCACATTAACAGTAGCTTTCAAACCTTTATATATTAAGAGCTGCTTTGCTCGGTCTACCTTGGGACTAAAAATTGTGTCAAGTGACATATATTCAACAATCAGGCTTAAATAAAAGAAAAAAAAAAACAACATGCAAAATTACCCTTCCAAACAATGACGACAGATATTAAAATGTAAAAAATGGATTTTAAAAGCCTAACCATGGAAACACGAAATAAAATAAGTTTAAGAAATTAAGTGCAAAATAGGGAAAGAAACAATGGATTCAAAAAGCATAACCGTGGAAACGAGAAAGTAAAATGGTTGACAACCTGAATCAAAATGACATTTTTCGAAATTGATTTATGAACGCTTGTAACTTTTTCTCCTTTGAAGATAGAAGCTAAGATTTTCGACCTTAGATTGAGAGAAACCTGAAGTAAAAAATTTCACTTTTTCCAATGGTGTTAAAAAGAAAACTCTGGGGAAATTCGTACACTTTTTATTGATAGATTTAATGAAGAAAGTAATACCTAAATTTCAGCTAAGCCTAAAAAAGTTCGAGCTAAAAACGAAAATTACTGCCACCGTAATTAAGTTAGAGCATTGAAACAAATTGTTTAGAACGCGGAAAATTCTACCATTTTCAACGATATATAATATTAATATGTGCAAGTAGTTTTTCACTCCCATACTCAGGAATTTGTGAAATTTGGGCCTAAATTGAAATTTTAAAAAAGAACTATTTATCAGATTTTTTTCGAATTATAGCCTATGTCACTCAGTAAGAAAGCACCTTTCACATAGTGAAGGAATTTTTCAAATACGTACAGTGGTTCCGAAGATTACCTCGAACATATAAACACACAAAAATTCCCCCTCTCTTTATAATATTAATAGAGATATAGATATTTATTACATTGCTCATTGATCTTATTTCTATCGGTAAACTTCGTCTAATCCTTCGCATTCGTGATTAATGGGTAGAGGTCGTGCGATTCTTTTTAATATTATTGAGAAACTTCTTAAAAAATTATCACACAACCTTGATTTATATATTAGTTCATTGGAAGGTCAGCTCTATTTTTCGACGTAAGAAATTTAAAATTTTCTTCAGAAGTTCAAGCGTTTTGAAAAATTAATAATCTTTTACACTTAAGCATAGGCAGTTTACGCCACATCTGCAATGCTATCCTAACTGGGGTAAAAATTGACTGATAATATCTTTTCACCATTCAAACATCCAAAACTATATAATAACTCTGAAAATGTTGATCTAAAAGTAAATCGAAGTCTTAAGAAAATATCTCTACTTGTTCTGCATGTAGTTTAAGAACTTCGATTTTTCAGAAATATGCCATTTTATTCTCATCACTGGTTACAATCCTTGTTTGCAAAAGCTTTAATCTGTCAGAAACGAATTCGGGATAAAATTTTTTGTAAAAAAAAAGAAAGAAAGGGAAAGAGTGTTTTGCTTTCTTTTGTATTTCCATGGGAAAAAAAAAACCATACACACCCACAAAAAAAAAACTGAGTTTATTTCTGAAGAATTCAAATCCTTTTTTGCAATCAAGATAGGAACCCATAAAAAAAAGGAGAGCAATTAATATTTGCGCAAATTGTTTGAACTCCAACTAAATAGACTTGAATAAGAATAAAAGGCATAAACTATACTTAAAAACTAATAATAAAATAACAGTGCAATAATCCTTGAAAACCCTGACAGTGAAAAGTTTCTAATTTTGGCAGAATTAAAAACTGCCGCCAATTTATTTGCCCATAAAATACAATTTAGAAACTTCATTTTTTGTGGAAAAAAAGGCGAAAGGGTTGCATGTTTATCTATGCCGATTTCTATAGTCGACAGCATTTTCTTACTGAAACCAATCAAATGTCTTTTGTAAAAGAACTAACAAAAACATAAGTCAGGTACGGCACGTTTGGGGGGTAGAGTGTAGACTAGTAGAATATGCGGTAAAATGTATAATTATAATACATTAGCAGTTCCCGCACGGCGATGCCCGTGCTAAGAATTTAAAGGAAGTCCGTTGAAAAAAAAATTCACGCCCCCCCCCCCCCCTTCTGATGTGAAATGACCATTTTTCTTCAACTAAAATGCGCGTAACCTTTTCAAAAAACCTATTCAAATCTCTTTGAATTTTAAAACTATTTGCCAAATCACATAAAAAGATTAACAATAGCTTTAAAACTAAAAATAACCCTTCAACTGTATAGTTCACTGCTTAAAGCGCCAATCAACCACGCTACCGTAACCGTGCCCTTTAGCGAATCAAGCGGGTTTTTTTTCTGCAATTTAAAATGTTTCACCAAATGAACAATACCATAAAGCAAACGTTATAAAGAAGAATCACTACTGAATGATACGACAAATCAAATTATTTACTTAGATATGTAACTATCTTCAACTATAAGAACAAAAACAAACGTTGAAAGAAAAATCTTACAAAATCAAATTATGTACCTGAATATCGCAAAAAAAAAAAAAAAAAAAAAAAAAAAAAAAAAAAAAAAAAAAAAAAAATCAGTTCTCTGACTAAAAAAGTTCCACAATAGCGTAGCTGAACACGTGGCTGAGCCACGCGACATGGTTCCTCGCAGCTATCGACACTGTCGGTCAGTGCTCTCTCGATGAATTAATTTACCCAGCCATCTATTAGGAATTCATAGAACTAAACAATGAATTAAACATTTACTCTGCAATTACAAATATTCGGTCAATCTGATTTTTTTTTTTAAAAAAGCCTACAGCCTTCCTCAATAAATGGGCTATTCAACACAAAAGTAACTTTTCAATTTGAACCAGTAGTTGCTGACATTAGCGCTTTCACTAACCCTACAACCCTAGTATAGTCAACATGCTGACATGCTTCGTTGACATGAAAACTACCTATTTGGTGATCTTATCCAAAACGTCGTCATTTTAAATTAAACAAACAATTAATTAAGATTAAAAGTTCCATTAAGTATAAAAAGAAAATCTTTCAAATAAACAAATTAGGCCATTAAAATATAAAACAACCTGCCGAAAAAATAAATCAAGTCGTTAAATAACATTTAAAGTTCAAGTAAAATGTAAAAATATCCGCCTATTAAATTGAACATTAACAGCTACATTAGGTGTAAAATAGTCCCCCGACTAAATATATAATGCAATTTAAAAACATTAAAAGTTCCATTTGAGTTAAAGGAGGAACAACTGTTTTCGCTAAGGTAGAAAGTAAACTGGTTGCTAAGCGTCCTTGTGGTGAAATCTGTAAATGTTGTTTCCTTGTCTACGTATAGTCCGTACGCGAAAAACTATCTCTCCTCGAAACACCAAGTTCAAGTTTTTCGGCACCCACAGCCCAGGGATAATTTTTTGTAAAATGCTTTGCGTTTGCAATGTTTTATTAAATTACTTGGTGATCAAAATCACGTTTTTTCCCGCACTTTAGTGTGAATAAAATTTCTGTTGCACCAAAACTCCGATCAAGTTCTCTCTCTCATATTATTAAGGATGGGAATACATTTTACAATATGGTTCGATTGCGTTTTAACAATTTTTTTGGAGATCTTACGAGGATTCTGAAGGAATTCATTTTTTTCCCCTTAAACTCCTGGAAAAAAAAGCAATCAAGTTTCACCAGTTGACATCCAAACAAACCTATACAATGCGTTTTATTCAAATAGGTTTTTAGCGTGCCGTCAGTTCTCAAAGCAAAATAGAACTAAGGTAAAGTACCCTAAAGTTGACACCTTTAAATAAAGCGAATGTTTAAAGCATTATGAGTTTTCTTTAAAAAATCTTTCATTTCTTAAGAAAGATAAACTCTCTAAATATTTTTTGAAATATTGGCTACGGGTTGGTTGATTTGAATAATTGGTTGAAAGAAAAACTATTCTTTGAATAGTTTTTCTTTAGAGAAAAGATGTCAGCAACTTGAGAAACTGTTTTGGGGGTGTTAGCTTTAAGGCACTTTTCCTTAAGAGTGGATTATTCACAGTGACTTTTTTTTTTTTTGTTGATGCATGAAAGTACTTTCTTAATGTAATCCATCGCAGTTGATGCTTACCTCGAAGTTCTGCTTGCAATTGCCGCAAACGATTTCGGACTTTTTTCCTTTCATCAAAATCTTCAGTGGCATCCAACTGCAAAGAAAAAATAAGTAATTGTTACTGTTATGCTTCTAACACAAAAGTAATAACACATCAGAATGTTCTGAAAATCTCCAAAAACTTGGAAAATATAACTTATTTTGTGCTGCGTAAAATTAAGAAATCGGAATAAAATTCATTAATTAAAAAACTTAATGGAAGAAGAGACTACGTGCCAAGTATCTGAATTTGGGAAAAAAAATGCTCTCTCTTTTACATTTATTAAATTTGAAAGATACTATTTGATGTCTTTTTTAGTTATTTGTTGAAACATTTCAAATTGCAGATAAAAACCGCTTCATTCGCTAAAGGGTAGAGTTATGGTACCGTGGAACCTCGGCACGTTAAGCGATGAACTATACAGTTGGACGATTATTTTGAGTCTTAAAGCTTCTGTAAATCTTTTAAAATGTTTTTGAGAATAGTTTTAAATTCCAAAGAGACTTTAAAAAGTTTTTTTGAAAAATGATTATTTTACATAGGGGGGAGGGGAGTGGATTTTTTTACTCAACGGAATTCCTTCAAATACTCAGCACGGGCATCGCCGGACGGGTACTGCTAGTCTACTATAAAGAGAAAACCCATTGTTACTAATTTTGTTGCCTTGCAACAGTAATGTTAAAAGCAATCATAATGAAAATTTTGAATCAAGGCTTCTGTGAAGCAAGCATGAAATTAACAAGCATAAATTCCAGAGAGGAACAATTTTCGTGGCAACTGCTTAAAGTTTTACACACGTATATAGGATTTTTTCCCTTATAGTACCGAGCATTTATATGAAAAAATAAGGTAAAGTTTAGTGAAGGTAAAATTATTCTATTTCTGAAGTACTTTTACACTAAAAAGAATAAAATAACAGAATTTTTTCTTAAATACCAAGCACTTTTCATAATGCCCTCAAAAGGACAAAATAACTTTTCTGGGTCAGAAAGGACAATTTAAGAATTCCTGCACTTTTCGAAAATTCCAAGAAAATAACACCACAAAGGAAGAAAAGTGCATTTCTAGTCATTTCAAACCAAACTTTCCCCAATAAGAAAAATATGTATGTTTCAGCACTCAAAGTTATGATTGAAAGCTAGAAAATGATATTGAAAGAAATTCTCTTAATGCCTTGAGCCGCACTTTTCTTCCTTTGTGGTGTCATTTTCTTGGAATTTTCGAAAACTACAGGAATTCTTAAATTGTCCTTTCTGACCTAGAAAAGTTATTTTGTCCTTTTGAGTGCATTATGAAAAGCGCTTGGTATTTTTTAAAAAATTCTGTTATTTACTAATACACTTGTTGAAGATTGTTGCCTTTATTCTAAAGTTATGTTTTTTTTTTTGAAAGCGTTATTTTCGCACTTCCGTGATATTTTTTCAATAACTATGCTTTTGGTAGAGGAGAAACTATTTGCGCGTGTTTATATTATTCTCCAAAGGTTTTTTTTTTTTTTGCTTCCCCTTTGAAAAGTTTCTATTTTAATCTTGATTGCGAAAAATGTGATCCCTTTCTTCATTGCTTTTTCTTACTTCGTAAAAAATTAATTTTTACGAAAATAAATTTTCTAATTTCGTAAGTTATTTTACTCTTCCTTTATCTCTAGCATCCGGCTTAGAAAAACAAATTTCATTGTAGCGCCCAAGTAAAACCTTACGACAAGCTAAACGGAGTGCGGCGAAATACTAAATAAAAGAAATAATTTTCACATTGATCTTTAATTAATAATTACATTATGAAATAAAATTTGAACTCTTTTAAGTTTTCTATATAATATTAATGCAATAATTGTTAAGAGAACAGGTGAAAAGCAGTAGCTTCTCTTACATTTTTTTTCGCAGCATTTTCAACATTTTAAAGCTTTTTTTCCAAATGGAATACAGAAACGAAGTTCGAAGAAGAGTAGAATATCGAAAAATGTAAATAGAGAGAGATATTTGCAGAAAATGAAACACTCACCAATTTGTAAAGTTCTTCTTCAGATGACAATGTGGATAAATTAACTCCATTAACGACTTCTGCCATACTCGCAAGTTTTGTACCTATAATATCAAAATAAGTGATATTAGTGCAAATAAATGCTATGCATATTGGTTAAAAATTCTGAGAACCTTGAATTAATTTCCTGCGAAAGTAGTTGCAATTTTTTCCCCAGTGTTCGGGAAAACTAATCATTTTGCAAAACTTGGAACATATTATTTAATAATATCTTCACTTTTTGAAATTAGAGTCTACTAATTTTCAGATGAATTTCAGCCAGTATTTAAAAAAGCACCTTATCCCAACTAAAAATTATATTTTGAACAAGAGTTTAATCAGAATAAGTTCTTGAGGGCCTAGGCAAAAACCTTTATTTCTTATTCAGAGATAGAAACACACACCAAAATTCAGGGGTGCCCATTCCCTTCAAGAGCGAGAGCGCACCCCCCTAAATACCGCAAACACTTTCCCCAAGAGCGAGACCTCGCCCCCCCCCCAAAAAAAGAAAAATACCTCCCAAAACTTGAAAAACACCCCACTCCTAAAAATTTCAATGGCGTAGTCTGCGCCATGAAACCCGCTAGGCGGGCTCCCCTAGAAAATAGTAGAAAAATTGGATAGAAATTAAGATGAAAGTAAAAGCTTCAAATTCATGCATAGGCAAGTTTACTGAATATGGTAATGAACGTTGGGGGAGGGGGTGGTAATCAGTACCAATTTAGCTATGTTTAGTAGAACCAATCCACCCGTTGTATACCAATTTGGAAAATTAGCGAGCGACCCCCCACGTCTAAGAGATACTTTTTATTAATATATATATATATATATATATATATATATATATATATATATATATATATATATATATATATATATATATATATATATATATATATATAAAATCGGTTCATCCCTTTAGTAGCTATGATGCCACAAACAATTACATCCCATTTCCAACTTATACCAACCTCTCTTTTTTTCGTTTGGCGTTAAAATCGAAAGGTGATGTCTTCTCGAATCTAATTGACGAATAAGAATAAAGGAAAATAAAATAAATGATCGTGAGTATAGATAAAAGAAATGAAGCGAAGAAGAAATTATTAAATAAATATACAGTTGGCTCTCAACGATACTCTATTTAACGACTTTCTCTATTTAACGACTGCTTTTCACGGTCCAAAATGGTTCACTATAGTGTTAAAAGCATTCTATTTAAGGACGATTTCTACTTAAGGACAATTTTTTGTGGTCCCTTGAAAGTCGTTAAACAGAGAGCCAACTGCATCTTGGAATAAAATGTACGTTTTTATCCAAGTTTGAGAAATTGCACAAGAGGGCAAACTGACATATTTTGATAGCACGCATCAACATTTTCAACTCACAAGGAAGAAAAAACTTACTTCTGCATTTAAGTTACAGTTACTGGTTTGAAAGCGAAATTTATACAGAGCAGTGATTATCGTAGATAGAAATAATTACTGAACACTCATGCTCTAAAACTAACAAACAGGTTCTTTTAGTTTTATATTAAAAAATATTATTTTTTAGTTAAGCAAAGATTTATCTTTTAAGTTTTTTGACATTTTTATCATTTCGGGGGGGGGGGATGATTAATGCTTTTGAAAATTTGGTTAAAATAACTTTCGGATCGGGTCATGTAAGGAAAAACTCTGTTTTGTCTAACTCACCCTTTGTGCTTGAGACTTGTACTTGTTCATAAAGGAGGCAATTCATTTTAGATAAAAATCAATTTTTAGCACCTTAAGAAAATTTCATTACTCGAGATAAAAAGCTAACTAGAAAAAATATCCCTACAATTAGCTGTTAGCTTCAGAGACAAAGTTGACTGAAGCTTTGGATACACTGAATCGTTATCCCACTCCGCCTTTTACCCACAACACACCAGCAGACGAATCGTAACAGTCAGCAAGAATTCGAAACTATTTCAACAAGGGTTTCAATTTCCAGGAAGTGGGAGTATAAATTTATTTTAATGGATGTGTTGAATGCATTTCGGAACCAATGATTTGAGAAGACAGAGAGAAAAAAAAATGGATTTTCTAGAACTCGAAATCTTTCAACAACCGTTCCAAAACCTTCCACGAAATCCTCACGGCGGGTTATTGTACGCCTAATATGACTTAACCGCAGCTTTCTCTGTAATCGTGTTTCTTCATCTAATGATTTGTGGATGCACCAGGAAGAGGCAGGCAGTCTGAGAGACTTAGTATAAATAAACAGAAGCGATAGGAGGAAGGAAATATTTTTAGCGGTGACACCGAGAGACAGGAGTGGGGAAAAAATGTGTTTTCGAAGCTGGGAAAAAGAATCGTAACACGGATGAGGTTCATTATGAAATGGTTATGACGAAAAAACGGTGTTTTTTGATATCAAGTTTAAGGTTTACAAGGACCGTTTCCTTCCTTAAAAGAAGTCCAAGGTTTCCAAAATCAGTTTTTGAACAAGTTAAACTAATACCTTTGTGCATAAAAAGTAAAATTAGAAATAACAACCTCCAACTGCACAAATTTCAGATTTCTTTGACATAAAAAGTCTATTTTTCCCAAATACTTACCTCTGATCCACATCGCACAGTGGGCAAAATCACCGATTTCGGTGGACAAAATTCAGTTTTGCGATACAACTCCCATGTCTCATCTATTTCCATTTGTTTTTTCATGCTGAAGTCATTTCTTCAGTTTATTTTTGCTAAAGTGCATCCGTTTTTACGATATTCATGGTTTCTATCAACAAATTACTCATTTATCTTAGATCCTAATGTATCTGTGTGTATTTCTCCATGGCGGATTCATTTATGTCACTGCTTTTTTCGTATAATCTTATACAATTCGAAGTTAGCATCAAATAATGGCAACGAAATAACTGTTTAACTTTGCTATTAATCTAATTTTTTATTGGAATGAAAACATTAAATTGGAAAAATCGAAAATACATATAGAACCGAAAAAACTCTTTATGAATAAAAAAAACTATATTTATGTTTAAACAAAATTATTCAAGGATCCTGCTGCTGGGTGGCACACCAAAATTTTTCCTTCGAAACAAACTACATAATGACAATATTATACAAATTTTAGAAAAAAAAAAATTCCTAACTTTTTTACATTGGTAAGCAGTACAAAATATCTGTATTACAAACATGTTTCGTTTGTTTAGGAAGTTCATCTTGGAAAATGTAACAATAAGTATACATGAATACTCCATTACGATAATTATATCACAAAATACCTAATAATAATTTCTTATAAGTTTTATGAACATGTAACAAGAAACTATTTAAACTCGAAATTTCAGCAATAAACATATTTAAAACAAAATTAACATTTTTTTTATGTTTCACTGCTTTCTCTTGAGTCTGAGCCTAAGTCTAAGTCTGTATCAGAAGCGGAAATAGCCAAGGTTGACAGCTGGTCGTTGCTGTTGGCAGCGGTGTTTGACAGCAAACTAAGAAATTCAGGTGTCATCGAGTCGGATCGTTTTTTAATAGGTTTACGATAACTGGCTATAATTGGGTCAGACGAAACTAAAAGCATTGTTAGAAGATCTGCATTGGTGTCAACCTTAGATGTTTTTCCTGTATGGTGATCTCTAAATCGTCGGCAGTCCTTGTTTCTGGCCTCTTGAGCTTCTTCGCTTAACTGACCAATAGGCACCAAGTGATGCTGAATAATGAGGGAACTATGCTCCAGAATTTTGTGCACAGTTGGTGTCATTTCGTACCACGAATACCGATCTACGTACTGGCTTTTAGTATCAGAGACGTATATTTCGAAGTTGGGGATATCAATCTCGTATCCAGACGAAAGAGCTTGTAGAATAACTCCAAGCCTTCTAATAATCGTCTCGTGTAACCCCGTGATAGCAGCACTGACGGAGTAATGTTTAAAAAATCTCCTAGCCGTATTACCATCATTTGTGTTGCCAAACCCTTGCTTGGGTTGATCAACAATTAACCCTAATTGATTTTTGAAGTGATTTTGAATTTCTGCTTTCTTCAAAGCAACCATTTGTTTATCTTCTACATCCCTCACTATCTTTTTCGTTATGTCTAATTGATACCACAAATGTAGAAGGAATTCGAAAGTTCAATCCAAGCATGTAATGTTGATAGGCCATAACTAATTTTCTACCCTATCTGGTGGAAGCATTGCGGTAGGATTTTTCAAAATCTTAGGTGTGGCTGAGCAAATGAAACACGTCTGACTTGATTTGGTATTTGTCAAAGCGTTGCAAACTTTGCCATCCACCATCGTTAATACCAAATCATGCATGATGGATATTTCTGTCCCGTTAACAAAAAATGTAGTAGGAAATAATTTTTTTATATTTTCTTTGACGCTATCAGTTTCAGAAACAATCAATGAGGTTGTTTCTTTAAGGAACATAAATTTAAGGGGGCGACAAAATCTCGTTGAACCCGGGACATTATTTTTCTATGCGTATGTGTGGATATTATTGCTAAGGCGCAGATTGATTGGAACTATAGTAAACACAAACAAATATTCATCATTGCTTGATGCGACACTTCCGCCCTCGTCTCAGATATCTCAGTTTGCTCAGGGATACAAGATCTTTTTGACTGCTGAATTTTGTAGTAAGGGGGATATAAGTTATGCCCAATATGATCAGCTTGCTCTCTCAACAAACAGTAAGAAGCCTTTGTTAACTTACAGTCTAAAAACAATGCCAATGCCTCATCGTGTGTTAAGGATCTAGCATTTGTACAACCTGAAGGTTTACTCGATGAAGGTGTACTCGAGGACGGTGACACATTTTTAATTTGCCTCGTTGTTTTGCGATTGCCAGAACTGTATAGGGAAACTTGTGCATCATAGGCCAGTTGTTCTGTGCCTTCTTTCAATAATTCTCTGATTTTCCTTTTTTTGGTCCTATCACTCGATTCAGAAAAGCTTTTTTCCGGTCGACCAGGAAGATGAGAAACATTTGGTTTCACAACTACAATCCGAGATGTTTTAGTTCGAAATCCGACTTGTCTAGCCAAGATAATTTGTTGAAAACGTCCATTTTTCCGTATGCCTTCTTCCACTTTTTGGAGATATTGCTGGACACTTCCATTACCGCTCGCTTTAGCAATTTTTTGTCTAATTCGTCACCATCTTGTCCGTAATTTTCAATAATGAAATTCACCAACCCGTCGTGATGATCTTCCTTCGCTAATGCCCTCCATTTCTCAAAAAACTGCGTTCTAGGAATCTTAATAGTTATACCTGCAATGAAATTTTGAAGTTTAATCGAAAAAAATCGAAAAAAAGGGGGGGATGGAATCTTAAAAACAAGACATTATTAGCTTTCCAAATATACCACTTTTATCGTGACCGCTCGTGACCGTGGCAATTTTTTTTCGTTTACTATCGAATAATTTACTAGGCACTTACCTTCTTCAAAAACATCCATGATTCAGGAAACACGGGCATCCGTAATGCAAAACGAAACGTATGAAAAAAAACAACTTATATTTGAAGATTGATTATTGTGATGGGAATCGCACAGCAGAACGAATCATAAACAACTAAGAAGCTTTATTATTAAGACAGGATAAGGCAGCTGTTCAAACTTGCTGACTAGCTAGTAGGTATTTGTAAATAAGAAACAACTTTCGGGGTTTATTATATAAATTTCTGCCTTACAGCACTAATCAGTAGTAATATTTGAAACATGTATCATTAATTTTTCACATAACTTTTGTCCACCTAAATCGGTGATTTTGCTCACTGTGCATCGCCAGCTAGGGTAAGTGACATAGCCCTCCGTTTTCAGAGTTTGAAAATTTGTAAATTGTAATGGGAAGTGATTGTCATCAATATAAAAATAACTCGTTTGCAAATGTTTTTTTCCCTCGAGAAAAGAAACGTTAATTGGCCAAAATGAAAATCTGCATTTTTTCCACACTGAAAACAAATCCCCCTTTTCATCTCTGTCAATTCCATGCATTTCTCATGACTTTAATGAAGCAAAGCACACATTTGCGCATGTTTTTAACTTCATTTTTTTGGCGTATGCTCTTTGACGTACATAACTTTGTCGACAGGGCCATTTCACCAACTACGAAGGTTCATCCAAAATGCGATTCTAGGAGAAAATATTAAATTTAAGTAAACACCAGCACCCACTAATCAATGGGGTTGTTTCCTTCAGTCAAAAGTACTACTTTTAGTCACTGAAATTGATAGAATGAGTAAAAAAAATAACATGGACCCAGAAAATACTTTCATTTTCCCAAAAGTTATTTTTTAATTTTTTTAAATGTCCGATTTTGAAAACAAGGCGTGGTCTTTATGACGTCACAAAGGATGCAAATTGGCGCATCTTTCTACCACGTTTCCACGTTATGATAATCAAGAAGCGAATTAAATATTGCGCTCTACGCTTTGCTATCAACCGTATCGTTGCCAATACACGTGAGTAAAGATGCGAATTAAATATTTTTCTCCGTGAATGGCAACACTAAATGGCATTTCATCATTTGTGATGTCACACGACAGAAACGTAAACAATGAAAGCGTACCGATTTAAGTAATTTTTTAAAAATATTAAACTTCATCAAATTATTTAAAAAATGGTCAGATCCTATATTTTTAAGCATGCTCTTTCAGAAAAAAATGCTTTTAAAATTTTGGAAACCACCCTATTCTACGCTGCAAACTAATGCGGAAGCCAAGAAAGAATCGAGCCAATCTGCTTAATTGAATGGATAGAAATTGAAAACTTGAAATCGATGAATTTACGAGAAACACGTTTCTCATACCAAAACAGAGATAATGACTGACTGCATTTCCCAAGAAGGGCGGTCTATCACCGGATGCATCATTGAAAAAGTAACAATTGCAATGTGTCACTGCCATTTGAAGCGTATGGCTGCAAAAGTAGGTATCTCAAAAAAAAAAAAAAAAAAAAAAAAAAAAAACTAGTATGTTGTGGCCATTACAAAACTTTCTTCTATATTTTTCCTTTTCTGATCCCTCCCCATGCTTGACGAGGAAGCAATATTCCTAACAAAAACTAAATTCGGAACTCCAGCGCTCGAATACGCTACCTTGCGGTGATTTATAAAACTGCGTCTGCACCTAAAACATTGCCACGTTGCGCATCACGTGTGTCTGTTGACGTAAACGCGGTCAGTTTGTTCTGAGTAACGCATTCAACATGTCTAAGAACGCCTTCAACAACAGAAATTAATTCGTCCCTTAGTAGTATTCTCGAGCTTCTCAAAATAATTTCGAAAGCTTCTAAGCTTCTCAAAAGTATTAAATGGTGGAAGCGTAAACAAGAAAACTCTGGATTAACAAAATTGGATAACGTTATACCAGGTAAAATTTTTTATTGTTTTGTATGAATTTGTAAGAATATGGGGGTTTTTTTAATCTTAAATTAATTAAACTTACCATATTTTACAGCAGCATTTAGTTGGAATGGACAGTATGCAAAATATTTTCTTGAATATATTATCGTAGAACAAAATGAATAACCGAGAAAGAATTTACTTTATTCCTTTTATTCTCAGCTGAAAGGTTTCGCCAAATTTGTTTAGGGTTATTAATTTTTAGTATTGTGCGAGCAAAGTAGCCTTGGCGAGATTTCGCGTTTTTAGTTAAACCATTTTTAATTTTTATCATGAGTGGAATAAAATGGTAGTAAGATTACAGAATTCGATAAGTGAAAGGAAATAATGGTCAATCAACTGAAAAGAAAACTACCACCATATATCCGTGAGAATTTTGTTGATGATTTGCATAACATGACACAATTAAATCGTAACTCAGAAATTAGAAAAATCGAAACAGAAAATTTTTAAATGAACCGATTCGGGAATTCGAGAGAAATAACTCAACTACAAATGGAAAAAAAAATAAGCGCTAGCCAAGCAAGGCAAAAAAGTATCATCTTCTTTCGATAACAATTTGTAATGTCACATTGAATTTTCTAGCATTAATTGTTATTCTTGTCAGGCCACAATTATTATTTAGTTTTATCAAGAATTGATAAATATCGAATTCAACATCGTGGAAATAGCTGCTTAGAACTACGAACTACGTAGTTTGCATGAATCTTTGACGTTTAGTAATGTTTCTTGAATTCTCATTTCTTTCTACGTGGGCCAGAATATCCACAAGACTTTGAAAATTAATTTTAAAAGAATAAAGCGAAAAAATCATACATTACAACAAAAATCACAACACTTTTAGCATTTTCTTCGTTACCATGTGCGTTTGTTGTAGTTTTCAATTCCGCCATTAGACAGTGACTTCAGTGCCCCCTATAGTTCGTTGGAGTTGCGAATTACACATGCAAAAACTTGACGACCATCCCAATGTCTGAATTATTGTAAAAACAAAACAAAGAGCGAAAACTGAAAGTTACTTTAAAAGCCTTACTTGAATTACAAATATTTTATTTATTAACAAACATAAGATGGCAACAGTTAAAAATTTTAAATCATTGAGATAATATTTCCGATCATTTCCATACTCATTTGAAATCATTCGCCATTTCTTTGTGATTGATTGTGGAACAACGATTTTCATTTGTCTTATTTTCATGTAATGGTGTGCTTATAAGAGCCGAAAAGTATCATTTCAAATGATGTAACTTGTTAACATCATTTTGTTTTACACAACTGGAATTTTTCCAGATTTCGTTTGATTTTTTGAGCTATTTTTCAACGCTTAAAAATTTCGCAAGCAAGAAGTATTGCTATGCAAGAAACAGAAACTGCCGCGCCGAGTGCGCTGCATCAAGAGACTTCTGATCCACCTCCTGGAGTGACGCTGTTGACCAGCGAGATTTGCAAATTTACCGATTGGCATTTACATGCCTACTGCCAACTTAAAGGGCTTTCTGATGAAGCTGACCACTACCTTCTGAACCTATGCTCCTTAATGAATGAAAAGAGACTGATTTTGGACGCCAACGCCTGGGCCCCTTGGGTCAAGAAGATGAACCGTCTGGCCGAAATAATGCTGGTGAAGTTCCCGCTGGATGAAGAGGGTAAAAACCCAAATTTCATTACTCTGCGGGAGTACCATAGCATGACAAATCTGCCAGGCAAAAAACCCCCATAACTTTAAGGCCACAGTGCCGTATCAAAAGAGAAAATCTACTGAAGGCGGGTTTCAGAGTCCTACAAAAACCTGCAAGGTTAAAAAGAATGAGAAGGTTCAACCCTTAAAGATTGGAAACATGTTCAATGCTCTTAGCCAGGGTGGGGGGATCTCCACCGATTTGTCTGACCCAGACATGGATACACAAGAGGAGGTTGTCGCAACCGTCCCTCCTAAAATCAAACCCATACTAGCCGTGTACCCAAAAGAATACAGGGACTTCGTCACTGGGCTTAAAACAGAGACTCAAGCTGAGTTCAAAGTAAAGGTTTCCGGAGAATTTGCCAGAATTTTTCCGGCGACTTCTGACGATCACAGAGCCATTTCGGAGTACCTGCTCCGAACTAAGATACAGCATTACGTACAGCTGGCTAAACATAATCGCCCTGTCAAAATTGTTGTTAAGGGATTGCCATTGACAACGGATAAAGATGATTTAAAGAGGGCTCTTGAAGAGCTTGGCTACGGAGTTAAGAAGGTCGCGCAGCTTGTGCGAAAGGGTTCCACTCCTTTGCCGATTTTTCAAGTTCACCTATCACACACTGAAGGGGTTGAAAAAATCTTTGACTTGACCAACATTCTATATACATATGTCACTGTGGAGGCATATAAACCTAGGAAAGGGCCTTCTCAGTGTCACAGATGCCAGAAGTTTAACCACAGCTCCGAGAACTGTTTTATGACCCCGAGGAGCTTCAAACAGAGCGGCTCAAGCCACCTCTGCTAGCGACGTGAGCACTCTGGCCCCAGAGCAGCCTCGTCGCAAACCATCAACCGGTGCTTTCTCGGAAGCTGCCGGAACATGGGACTCCATTAAGGAGATCTTGGACTTTTTCAAAGTTCTGAACCTCCCTGCCATCATTAAAACTATCAAACTGGTTCTGGCTGAAATTAGAAAACAATCTGACCCTATCAATAAACTTTGGGCTCTTTTCCAAGCTTTCATGGAAAGTGATGAGTTATTTCAGCGCACATAATGGCTTTCCCCCTCGGTCTTTCTCTTTTGTCGTGGAATGCCTGCGGGCTGCTCGACAATATCACTGAACTTAGGCAGCTTGTTTATGAACAAGCGCCCGATATTATCTGTGTGCAAGAGACGCATCTTAGACCAATCAATCGTGGGATTGGGATCCCCAATTATAACTTTTACCGCAATGATCGACTTCCAGATCAAAATAATTATACTAGGGCATGGGGGGGGGGTACCTTAATTTATGTTAAGAGCTCTATTCCACACCACCAGAACCTAACACCAAGCCTTTTGGCACTTGAAGCTACCTCTATCACAATTGCACCAAAAGACTTTTGCCCCATCACGATTGTCTCTGCGTATGGCCTAACACTCAGACACATGAGGGCGAAAGAAAAAGCCTCGAAGCTCCTTCGGGATCTAGAAGCAGTCTTTCAATACCCTCATAGCACAATAGTTTGCGGAGATTTTAACGCACACCATACCTTCTGGGGCTGCAATGGAACCACCGCCACTGGTAGAACTATTTTTCACTTTGCTCAAAAGGCAGGAATTACCATCGTAGCTCCTCCCACACCTACACGTATCACTGTGACCAGCGCATCTACTATTGACTTTGGGATGGTCAAATTGTTTCCCTACAGTTGCGAGGTGACTTCGCTTGCAGAGCTCTCCTCGGATCACAACCCAGTCAAATTTGTCTTTGACACGGTTACAGTGAATACTGCACTTCCACATGCCTCGAAACCTGATTGGCTCAGGTTTCGTAAACTCCTGAACTCCATTCACTTTGATTTTCAGGACATCAATACTGGGACTGAGCTCGATTCTTCTGTTCACAATTTAACTAATACCATTATTAATATCCATTCCAAAACCTCCATCCCCATTTTAAAGCAAAGCTATGCTAAGGAGCTCCCCCTCCACATCAGAAACTTAATTAGGTCAAAAAATCAGCTACGAAAAACTTATCAACTCCGCAGGGATCCTGCTTCCAAGTCCGACCTCAATAAGGCACAGGAGCTAGTTAAACAAGCAATTAAAAGGCACAAAAATGACTCATGGACTCAGTATATTTCCTCCCTTACTGCAGACGACACTTCCATTTGGAAAGCCGTCAAACGGCATCGGGGGACGTATAGACACATTCCGCCCATTAAAGGCAAAACCCTTCCAGGAGGCCAAACTGTAACTGCTGTGACTGATATTGAAAAGGCAGAACTTTTTGCCGATCATTTCGAACAGCAGTTCACACCTAACAACACCAGACATGACGAAACTGAATCACTTGTTAACATCACACTACACAATTACTTCACAACTCCACACGCTAGCAACACCCTTCAGATTCAGCCCTCAGATGTTCTAAGCTATGTCAAAAAGTGTAAGAAAAAGAAAAGTCCAGGCCTTGATAGAATCACCAACTCTCTAATTAAAAACCTGCCAATTCGTACTATTTTCTATATTACCCAACTCATCAACAAAATATTCGAGTTGGGTCACTTTCCGCAGGAGTGGAAAACTGCTATAATAATCACTATTCCAAACTAGTATGTTGTGGCCATCACGAAACTTTCTTCTATATTTTTCTTTTTTTTTCTGATCCCCCCCCCCCCCCCCCCCCATGCTTGACGAGGAAGCAATATTCCCAACAAAAACAAAATTACACATGCAAAAATTTGACGAACATCTCAATGTCTGAATTATTGCAAAAGCAATGCAAAGAGCGAAAATTGAAAGTTATTTTAAAAGCCTTGCTTGAATTAATTACAAAGTGAATTCCAAATTTCAACCAGAACGTAGCATTACTTCTTGAGATAGGGCACTCACAATGGAAAAAAAGAACGGGCGATTGCGCTACCCTCTTTTTAGCTGTTGACACCAAAATAAAATCAGCTTTTATACCCACTAAGAGCTACTTGCAGATAAATTTTTCCTTCATTCCGTTCATTATTTCTTGAGATACAGCAGTCACAATTGACGACAAAAAACGTTCTATAGCTCAACCCCCGTTTGAGTTATTGACACCAAAATTGAATCAGCACCTGTTCCTGTTACTGGCAACATATGGACCAAATTTTGTTTGATTCCGCCATTTACTTCCTGAGGAATAGCAATCACGCGTAACTCAAAAAACGTCCCATTGCTCCACCCCCCTTGGAGGAATTCGCGCGAAAAACCAATGAGCACAAGTTCACATAGGGGCACATATGTGTACCAAATTTCGTTCAATTTCATGCAGTAGTTTTTGCTGTAGAGCGGCCACAAAAAACTGGTCACACACAGACGTGACACACACACACACATACACACACACATACACACACACACACACACACACACACACACAGACAGACAGACATTTTCCAAAAATAGTCGAAATGGACTCAGCACACCTCAAAACGTTCGAATCCGTCAAAATTCGAAATTCGAAAATTTGCACGAATCCAATACTTTCTTCTATATATTAGATATAGAAGAAAGTAAAAAGGAAAGAGCAACAGCGGAGCCGTCGGAATACCGACCAATCAGCTTGCTCTCTGCTCTCTCCAAAATTACTGAATTCTGCATTCTCAATAAATTTCTTGACTTTCTTGCGGATCACAACATCATACAAGCTGAACAATTCGGCTTCCTCTACAAACCACCAACTACTTAGAGTCACAGAACTAATCAGAGAGGCTGAAAAAAATCATCAGAAAACCATCGGGCTTTTCCTTGACATAGCGAAGGCATTCGATAGGGTTTGGATTGATGCGCTAATTTACAAACTTATACACCTTGGGTTACCTCATGCACTCATAAACATTATCAGCTCCTATCTTATGAATAGGCACTTTATCGTTCGAGTGAGAGAAACTCTCTCAACACCTAGACACATACGGGCCGGGGTGCCTCCCCCCCCCCCCAAGGCAGCCTCTTAGGCCCAACTCTTTACTCAATTTTCTCGAACGATATCCCACACATGGACAACACGCATCTTGCCATTTATGCAGATGACACCTGCATACTAGCCTCCGCTCAGGGACTTTATCAAGCCTTTTCAGCAATTCAAAACCACTTAACACATCTAGATATCTGGCTAAGGACTTGGAAAATGAAAGTTAATGCCAACAAAAGTATAGCTACCTGCTTTTTTACAAGAACAACTGAGCTCCCTCCTATTAAACTGCATCTTTATACCGACCCGATTGATTGGTCTCAGCGGGCGAAATATTTAGGCATAACGTTCGACCGTAATTTAACCTGGCGACCTCACATTGAAGAGGTACGCAAGAAGTACCTCACTTCCAAAAAACCACTAAATTGTCTCCTGCACAAAAAAAGCGTTTTATCAACGGATAATAAACTGCTCATAAGTCCTGCCTAAGACCCATTATTACCTATGGAGCGCCCATATGGGCGACTTCTGCAATCTCTAACTTTAACAGAGTTGAGAACTTGCAGAGAGTGATGGTTCGAGCGGCGTGCGACCCTCCCTGGTACGTCCGTACGGACAAGCTGGTGGAAGAGGTTGGCACCCCGACGCTCCACAACTTTTGCAAAAAGCTCGCCAAGAGATTTCACTACAACATCCCCGTGTTAGCAATCCACTACTTAACATCCTTCCAAATTACGATCCATTGGATCCGGCAAAGTCTCACAGGCCTCGCGCTCTGCTAGCTTAGTTTCAAATTCGAAACGGGCTGATTGAATCCCTTATCGGGTTCATACCTCGTTTCGACTCTAGTTATTGTGCTACACTCTGGCTGGGAGCATGCTCCTATCTATTTTCATTTCACTATTTTCTTTTTAAATCTCTTATCAACATTTTATCATTGTATTAATTTTATTTTATTTTTATTCATTCAAATAGCCTAGAAATCCCCCACGGGGAAAAAAAGTATAAAACTTTAAAAAAATATGTAGGAAGCGAAAAAAAAAATTCTTAAACTTATTTAATTAAAGAAGAACTTTAGTTGAAATTTACTTTGAAGAGCCTTCGGCTAACCATTATGGTACTCCCGTTAGAGGAAGCCACATCTCTCGTACGTCCACGCAACCATCTTCTGCGCCAAAATAAAGCCATGCCCCCAACCGGGGAACTATCAACATACCACACCAGAGGATAAGTGGCAGGGCCCCAGGTGCCTCAAGCAACGAACTTATATTTCCGTGGCATTTCCATACAATTAAAATCACGAGAAATACGCATACGACAATCTATTACGATTTATCTTTTTTATTGTTGCATTAATAAAACTATTTTTATTCGCAAAAAAAAAAAAATCAACACCTCTTGGAGCGATTGGAGTCAAAATTGAACCAAAGCCTGTTTACGTATGGATTCACATACAGTGGCTCCCAAAAGTTGTTCGTACACCTACGACTTTCAATGAAATAGGCCATTATTCATTGGTTAGAATTAATATTTTGGAATAAGTATTTTATTATAAGATCTATGATATATTTTAAACAAAACTACATGAAATTTTTTAATAAAAAATTAAAACATAATTTTTAAAAAATCAAAAACCAAAAAGTGCAGGAAATTTTATCTCACAAAAGTCTTCGTACACTTTGAAAAAAGGTCAAAAAATTAGTAAATAATCTAAATTTTTACAAAGTTATTATGTAGTAGAATATCATGCCGTATCAACAGCAGCTTTTATATGTCTGGGAATAGATTTCATTGTTTTTTCTTCATTTTTTTGTGCAATTTCTGACTAAGTGTTCAGCTGCACTTCGAGTCTTACTGTTTCTAGTTCGCTTTTCGTTTCAAAGGTGTATTTTCGTAATCTAGCTACCAGATATCTCCAAATATGTTCCATTAAGTTTAAATCTGGTGATGGAGGAGATATTTCTAAGCTTAAGACAATTTTTGAGGCACCAAACGCAAACGCGTTCTTCTTATCGTTATCTTGATAAAAAACAAAGTTGTTTCCGATTATCAAATTTTGGGCTAAATGTTTAAAATTGTTTTTTTAAATATTTAAACAAACAGCATGATTCATTATTTCATCAAAAAAGTCCAAATTTCCATGTCCTGATGCTGTAATGCACCCTCACACAAGAACACCTTCACCGTTCTGATTAACTGATCCAGCTAAGTTCTTAAGTTTAAATTCCTCATTTTTTCTTCTATTTACAATTATACAATAATTTAACCCAAAATGTTGAATTTGTTTTCATCTATAAGTAAGACGTTGTTCCAAAGCGTTTTGAGCTTATTTATCATTGATTTAGCGACGAAAAGCGTAAGCTTTCTGATTTTCGTATGAACGAGAAAATTTCTACGGGAAGAGGTCCCCTTTAATCCAGCTAATCGGAGAACTTGGCGAACAATTTTAGGTGAAAACTAAACGTAAAATGTTTTATTCAATTCTGCAAAAACTTTTTCAGCACTCAAATGTGTATTTTTCATAATTTTTTTTAAACTGTAAACGTCCGATCACGCTTTGTTCACTTTGCCAGTTGACCTTTTCTTACCTTGTTTTCGATCTGATTCTTGTCTTCAAAGCATTTTATCAAGCACTTCATTACAGAATGTTATAAATTACCTAATTAAGAGACATTTCAAACCAATTTATGGCTACTGTGAGGGAAAAAAAATCAAATTTCGAATCGTGTTTGTTGTTTTCTACGCATACCTGCCATTTTAAAATAATAAGCAGTATATTAGGTTATAAATAGACAAAAAAGTAACGGAAAATGATTTTACAGTGTTATTACAATGCAAAAATAAAAAACCACATATGATAATTTTATTCATGAATTTATTCGAAAATATTTCAGTGTACGATGACTTTTGTGTCGTATTTTTTCTCTTTCTCTTCGGTTTTTGACAAATTTCAAAAATAAAATCTGGCAATATTTTGAAAAAACTACTGGCTTTTATTCAGAATGGCATAGGAATGGTGTGAAAAAAAAAGGACTTCATATTCGAATTTAATTTTGCGTTATTTTGGTTTTACTACAAAATTTCAAGGTGTACGAACACTTTTGGGAGCCACTGTATATTCCAAATTTCAACCAGAACGTAGCAATACTTCTTGAGATAGGGCACTCACTATGGAAAAAAAGAACGGGCGATTGCGCTACCCCCTTTTTAGCTGTTGACACCAAAATAAAATCAGCTCTTATACCCACTAAGGGCTACTTGTCAAAAAATTTTTGTTTGATTCCGTTCGTTATTTCTTGAGATACAGCAGTCACAATTGACGACAAAAAACGTTCTATAACTCAACCCCCGTTTGAGCTATTGACACCAAAATTGAATCAGCACCTGCTCCTGTTACGGGAAACATATGGACCAAATTTTGTTTGATTCCGCCAGTTACTTCCTGAGGAATAGCAAGCACGCGTAACTCAAAAAACGTCCCATTGCTCCCCCCCCCTTAGAGGAATTCACGCCAAAAACTAATGGGCACAAGTTCACATAGAGGCACATATGTGTACCAAATTTCGTTCAATTTCATGCGGTAGTTTTTGCTGTAGAGCGGCCACAAAAAACTGGTCACACACAGACATACACACACACACACACACACATACATGCACACACACACACAGACAGACATTTTCCAAAAATAGTCGAAATGGACTCAGCACACCTCAAAACGTTCGAATCCGTCAAAATTCGAAATTCGAAAATTTGCACGAATCCAATACTTTCTTCTATATATTAGATATAGAAGAAAGTAAAAAATCTTATCGTCCATTTGCAATGGACGATGCTAAACTTTCGGCAAGAGTTGAAAATCTGGCACATTGAGATTTTTTTTGTATACAGGGGTATTCCTCGTATTACACGGTTAATTCGTTCCGTGTAGTACCGAAACCGTGTTATACGAGACTTAATAAATAGTTTTTTTTACTCATTTTTTAAGCTGCTTATTCATGTACATACCATAAATTAATGTCAACATGTTTCGTGTTGTATCGAAACCGTGTTATTCGAGATAAATAATGTTCATCAAGGGATGTGTACCGTGTCGTATCGGAATCAAATTTCATAAAAACAAAGTAAAAACTTATAAGAGTTATAAAAACATTAACAGGATATATGAAACAAAAAAAAATTCCATATTTTTTAAATATACAGTGGCTCCCAAAAGTGTTCGTACACCTACGACTTTCAATGAAATAGGACCCTATCCATTGGTTAGAATTAGTATTTCGGAATAGGTATTTAATTATAAGATCTATGGTCAATTTTTAACAAAACTACATGAACTTTTTAAAAAAATATTAAAACTTATTTTTAAGAATATCAAAAACCAAAAAATGTCAGAAATTTTATTTCACAAAACTCTTTGTACATTTAAAAAAAATGTCTATATATTATTGAATAATCTAACTTTTTATTAAGCTATTATTTAGAAGAATATCATGCAGTATCAACAACACCTTTTAAACGTCTGAGAATAGGTTTCATTCTTTTCTTTCATTTTTTTCTTTTTCGTAATTTCTAAGTACGTGTTAAACCACACTTCGAGTCTTACTGTTTCTAGCTCTATTTTCGTTTCAAAGTCGTATTTTCGTAATCTAGCTTCCTGATATCTCTAAATATGTTACATTAAGTTCAAATCTGGGAGATTGAAGAGGTAAATTCTAAACTTTAGAACGATTTTTGCGGCACTAGATGCAAACGTTGAAAACCGTGCGCTTCTTTGTTTTTTATCTTGATAAAAAACAAAGTTGTTTCCGATAACCAAATTTTTGGCTAAAAGTTTAAAATTCGTTTTTAAAATATTTAAATGAACAGCATGATTTATTATTTCATCAAAAAATTCAAAACTACCAAGTCCTGATGCTAATATGCACATTCACGCAAGAACACCTTCACCGTCCTGATTAACTGGTCCGACTAAGTTCTTAAGATTAAGTTCCTAATTTTTTCTTATATTTACAATTATACAACAATTTAACCAAAAATGATGAATTCATTTTATCTGTAAGTAAGACGTAATTTCAAAATGTTTTGAGCTTATCTTATACATATAAAATCTGAGTATCTATCTATCTATCTATCTATCTATGTCCAAGCTTCTTCTCCCGAACGACAGTGAACTGACCATCGAACCGGGTATCGATGGATTCGTCATCTTCCCGTCTTCATGTTTGGCTATTTAACATAATCCTCCGATAATAATTAGCGGAGATATCAATTAAAAATTATTAATTATGACTCTTAGATTTCAAAATAAAATCCATACTAGCTGCGTGCCCGGCGTTGCACGGGCTACCTAAAAAATGTAAGAGCAGTCCAGTTGATGCTTTTGTAGTACACTGACACTAGTTTCTAACGCGTTAAGGAATAAATAAATGCGCGTAAAGCAAGGTTTGCAAAACACCAGTAAAACATATTTTTGCCAAAACACCTCATCAACGTTAATAATCGTTATCAATGATACAAGTTATGAGTACATTTTCAGTCAGCACAAAAGGGGAAAATATATGCATTATCAACTATAATCTTTACTCACGTTAAACTGAATTACATCTGATAGACTATATCGGAAATATTTATGCACAATAACAATCCGCTTTTTACATAAAATAATCTACTACCCGGCGTTGCCCGGGGGTTTATTAATGCAACATACCACTCAGATAAATATTTGGATGGATTCTATCCACATGGTCGTACAAGAATTACATCAATCCGTTTTCCAGGTACAAACCCTCAAAGAACTCAAATAACTTGTAAATCACTCATTTACTTTACGACGTGCACGGTCCTCCTCGAAAATGAAAGTTATGTCATGTGACGCGTATTTAACAATCAGGCTTGAACAACAACAAAAAAAAAACAGCAAAATTTTGCTGCAGATTACGGCAAAATAATCGAAAAGTAAACAACTTAAACACCCTGATTACAGGAAAAGCCTTAAAACAAAAGCCTAATTTTATTTCTTTATATTCGAGAAAAAAATTGCAACAGATGTTTCTTTTCAATGATTTTCTTCACGCTGTAAATTTTAATAAAAGCGTTCATCCGGAAAGTTGAGTTGAAGCACTGAATAATAATTTGAATGGAGGAAAGCCTTCGAAAAATATGGATTTTATTTTGAAATGTAAGAGTCATAATTAATAATTTTTAATTGATATCTCCGCTAATTATTATCGGAGGATTATGTTAAATAGCCAAACATGAAGACGGGAAGATGACGAATCCATCGATACCTGGTTCGATGGTCAGTTCACTGTCGTTCGGGAGAAGAAGCTTGGACATAGATAGATAGATAGATACGCTCAGATTTTATATGTATAAGACTAGCTGCGTGCCCGGCGTTACACGGGCTACCTAAAAAATGTAAGAGCAGTCCAGTTGATGCTTTTGTAGTACACTGACACTAGTTTCTAACGCGTTAAGGAATAAATAAATGCGCGTAAAGCAAGGTTTGCAAAACACCAGTAAAACATATTTTTGCCAAAACATCTCATCAACTTTAATAATCGTTATCAATGATACAAGTTATGAGTACATTTTCAGTCAGCACAAAAGGGGAAAATATATGCATTATCAACTATAATCTTTACTCACGTTAAACTGAATTACATCTGATAGACTATATCGGAAATATTTATGCACAATAACAATCCGCTTTTTACATAAAATAGTCTACTACCCGGCGTTGCCCGGGTGTTTATTAATGCAACATACCACTCAGATAAATATTTGGATGGATTCTATCCACATGGTCGTACAAGAATTACATCAATCCGTTTTCCAGGTACAATCCCTCAAAGAACTCAAATAACTTGTAAATCACTCATTTACTTTACGACGTGCACGGTCCTCCTCGAAAATGAAAGTTATGTCATGTGACGCGTATTTAACAATCAGGCTTGAACAAAAAAAGAAAAAAACAGCAAAATTTTGCTGCAGATTACGGCAAAATAATCGAAAAGTAAACAACTTAAACACCCTGATTACAGGAAAAGCCTTAAAACAAAAGCCTAATTTTATTTCTTTATATTCGAGAAAAAAAATTGCAACAGATGTTTCTTTTCAATGATTTTCTTCACGCTGTAAATTTTAATAAAAGCGTTCATCCGGAAAGTTGAGTTGAAGCACTGAATAATAATTTGAATGGAGGAAAGCCTTCGAAAAATATGGATTTTATTTTGAAATCTAACAGTCATAATTAATAATTTTTAATTGATATCTCCGCTAATTATTATCGGAGGATTATGTTAAATAGCCAAACATGAAGACGGGAAGATGACGAATCCATCGATACCTGGTTCGATGGTCAGTTCACTGTCGTTCGGGAGAAGAAGCTTGGACATAGATAGATAGATAGATACTCAGATTTTATATGTATAAGATTTTTCGAAGGCTTTCCTCCATTCAAATTATTATTCAGTGCTTCATCGCAACTTTCCGCAACAACGCTTTTATTAAAATGTATATCGGGTGAAGAAAATCATTGAGATGAAAGATTTGTTGCCATTTTTTTCTCGAATATGAACAGGTAAAATTCTTGTTTTTGTTTTGAGGCTTTTCCTGTAATCAGGGGATTTAAAATGTTTACTTTTTGGGGATTTTCCGCAATCTGCCGCAAAATTTCACCGACTTTTTTTTTTTTTTTGGTTTAAGCCTGAGTGTTGAACTTGCGTCACTTGACATAACAATCTTGGTACAAGCCGTGGTCTTTATAAGTCACAAATGATACACTTTGGCGCATCTTTCTATCGGCTTTCATTTTTTAGGTAGCCCGTGCAACGCCGGGCACGCAGCTAGTTTATCATTTATTTTGCGTCAAAAAGCGTAAGCTTTCTTTTTTTCGCACGGCCAAGAAAATTTCTGCGGGAAGAGGAGATTTTCTAGTTATTAAAACATTAGTAGAGGAGTTATGTGATAAGTAAAAATAGAAAAACTGAATCAAAATTCCCCACAATGACCTGAACCTCTTTGTTCATTTGAATCACGTTTGAAATTTTATGCTACACAGTGGCTAATTAAATAAAAATATTTTTGGAGAAAAATTAATTAAAAACACCATCGAAAAGACTTTCAAACATAATTCTTGAAGTTGGCGCAGAAACGATAGGTAAAATGATGTGTAACCAGTTTTCAGGAAAACCAACCAAAATTAAGAATGAAACATTTATACCGTTATACAGATATGTTATCAAGGTAATGGGTGTGAATGCTATTGAAAAACCTGGGGGTCCATTAAAATGTATTTGTAATTGAATTATGGTTAGGTATGATTTTAGCTACTGCTTTTGCGCCGACTGCAAAAATTATGTTTAAAGCAGTATTAATGGTGTTCAAAGAGAAAATAGTTTTTTACTTTTTAGAGAAATTTCCAGCTGTAGTTTCAAAGTCGATTGTAGGTTTCTTTTTTCAAAAATATTTTTTTTCCCTTATTTTCAGTGTAAATGTATTTCAGAAAAAAATGCTGCTACCATTGGAAGACTTCACCTTATTTATTCATATAAATGCTCCACAAAAATAGCTGCATGTTGAAAATATTTCTTACAAGTTCGACCTTCTGATTTTAAAAAAAAAAAATATCACGCTTTAGTGAATAATTTCTAACTATTTATGTGTGTTTTGTCCCCTTTTTACAATTTGATTATAATTAAAGAGAGGTATATGAAATGGAAATCCCAACTTCTGAAAGTTTAAACAGATAATACTTAAACAACTTAAAAACGAGCATGTTCGCAAATTTAGCAACCGTTCCGCTTACTTGAATTGCAAAAGAGAAGTTGAAGAGGATATTTTGGCGGCTTTTTAGTTTACATCATTAGTTGGGTGAAAAAGGAGAAAAAAACATCGCCAACGAAAAAAGGAAAAACAGGAAAGCAAAACTAAAGCGGGTAAGTCGCAGACAAAATGCAACGCAAGCTGTTCTTAGCTTGCTTTTCCAATGTCATTTTAACGTTTTTCAACCTTGAACAGTAAAAATGAACGTTCCAAAACTAGATTCATTTCATTGTTGACGTCTTGCGTGAAGTTTAGCCAGAACTTCGAAAAATAATGAGTTTTGAAATAGTGAAAAAAGACTGCTTTTCTATAATCACACAAAAAATCAGAGACAATATTATGAGCCCGTCTTCCATTTGTTTGCTTGAAAACTAAATTTACGTTAACAGTGGATGGAGCAAGGCCTTAATTTAAGTCTCTAATTTGCAGTGGTGCAATATAAGTTTTTTTTTTCTCCTTTTCTGCTTTTAAATCGTTTGATTTGACAACGTGCATGCATTTTAGAACTGTTTCAACATCGTTACTTTAAAAATGTCTGCATCTTTGTGGTAACACTAAACATCTCAACTATTTTAAATTTTTAGAAGAAAATAACTTGTACTACTAAGGAAAAATGATGTAAAATGGACGTCAAATAAAATAACTTTAAGCCAAAAAACAAAGTACTGTTAAACTCTGAAAATCGAAATCTTTCGAGATTATAAAACATCTTTAACGGCACACAATAAAATTATAAAAAGGTAATGGGGTAATGTGTGATATCAACCAGGCCCCACGAGAGACCGCCGTGTCAGTCAAGTCGGAAACTAGGGGCCCGGGCCCCAACTTGGAATCTGAGTAGAATAATTCTATCAGTTTTATGGGGATGGAGGCCCGGCGAGCAAACTGACAAGGGTCTTGGCTCTCGGCACTAAATTGACAGAACTCGTTTTATTCCTAAAAATAAATTGCACAACAAATTACAGAAAAGTTGTTGTCAAGTAATGAGCGACTAGCTTCAATTAATTACCTATTTATTTGAAATATACAAACGCGTTTTTTTTTTTAAATAAAATGCATCGTCGATTTTGAAAATCTTACTTTCAAGTATTTACCATAATATTTGTGAGCACGGAGCAAAATGTATAATGGAAAAAGTTAGACAAAAGTGAATTTTTTTTTCTCTTATTATTGGACTTTATTTTTTTGACAAATCAAAAATGGTTTTCAACTGAAATGCTGAATAAAATATAATGCTCTTACATATTTTTATGCTGCACATAGATTTAGAACGGATTATAGACTTTGAACGGATGCATTATATGTTTAAAATCTCACCTCGAAAACCCCATTTTTTTAATAATGCCTCACTGTAATAATGCACATTTTATTTATATCTTTATACATAAAGGACTAATCTCTGTTCGGATGTCCGGGGTAAACTTCAAAACTACTGGAGGGATTTTAAACATTTTTTCATCATAGATAGCTACATAATCAGGGAACAACTTAGGCTATAATTTATCACTAAAAAACTTAGATTAAGAATGTCGTGATCGAAAACAGTAAATGTCATGTAATTTCCACATCAAATGATTAAAGATTAAACCCATTGTTTCGAAAATTCGTTGCCTAACAACAGCAATATTAAAAGTAATCATAATGTAAATTTTGAAACACGGCCTCTCTGGAGCAAGCATGACATTGCTTTCTTAGGAATTGCATCCTCATCTTTATAAATAAAGGGCTAATCTCTGTCCGGATGTCCGGGGTAAACTTCAAAACTACTGGATGGATTTTAACCATTTTTTCACCATAGATAGATACATTATGGGGAGCAATTTAGGCTGTAATTTATTCCTTAAAAACTTAGTTGTAAAAAGTTATGGTGGAAAATGGTAAATTTATATCATTTCTCCATTAAATAATTAAATTCGCAACTCCAATAAATTATAGGGTCGCAGCAGCCACTGTCTAATGGCGGATGAAAAAAGGTGAAACAAACAAATGCCATAACTTATAACTTGCTTTGACGTTTAGTGAATGACAGTACGTTTTCGTCGTATTTGTGCGAAGCTTTCTTTTTTATTCTACTGAAATTACATTACACCACAAACTGCTTGAAGCCGGAAATTTACCCCATAGAAAACTCATGGAATGGAATGTTTTACCTTTTTCTTTAGCATTGGTAATCACCGCAAAGTAGCGTATTCGAGCGTTGAAGTTGCGAATATAAAACCCTTTGTTACAAAAATTCGTTGCCTAACAACAGCAATAATAAAAGTAATCATAATGAATTTTTTGAATCAAGGCTTCTCCGGAGCAGACATGAGTTTAATGTCGTTTAAACATTTGGAAACTCTACTTTTTGCATCCTTAAAGAAACATAGTAGAGAGCTTTTTTTTTCTTTTGAGTGTGTACTATTAAATTAAATAAAGCGCACGGTTTTTTCAGTGATCTTCGTTTTTGTTAGTTCATATTTTGGAAATTCTTCACATTTTTATATGCTTAAATTCGTGCTTTCGTTTCTAAATGAATATTCGTTCGTTCTTTATACTTATTGCTATTTCACTTTAATGGGTAAGGAAAAGGCTCGATTTTTAATCACGTCAAAGTGATATGTTTTGAGTTCTTTCAGTTAAAACAGAAAACGAAAGGAAGTAGCGATTGTTTCTTACATTTATTTCTGACCCAGACAACGCTGGATATTTTTGCTAGTACATATATATATATATATATCTTTATACATAAAGGGCTACTTCTGTCCGGATGTCCGGAGTAAACTTCAAAACTACTGGATGGATTTTAACCATTTTTTCACCATAGATAGCTACATTATCAGGGATTAACTTAGGCTATAATTTATTGCTAAAAAACTTAGTTTAAAAACGTCGTGATCGAAAATAGTAAATGTCATGTAATTTCCACATCAAATGATTAAAGATGAAACCCATTGTTTTGAAAATTCGTTGCCTTACAACAGCAATATTAAAAGTAATCATTATGAAAATTTTGAATCAAGGCTTCTCCGGAGCAAACATGAGTCTAAAGTCATTTAAACATTTGGAAACTCACTTTTTTGAACACTTACGGAAACATAGTAGAGAGCTTTTTTTTTTTTTCTTTGTGTGTGTGTGTACTATTTAATTAAATAAAACGCACGGTTTTTTTTAGTCATCTTTGTTTTTGTTAGATATATTTTAGAAATTCTTTAAATTTTTATATGCTTCAGTTTGCGCTTTCGTTTCTAAATGAATACTCGTTCGTTCTTTATACATATTGCTGTTTTGCTTTTGTGGATAAGGAAGAAGCTCAATTTTTAATCACGTCAAAGCGGTGTGCTTTGAGTTCTTTCAATTGTTTCTCACAATTATTACTGACCCAGGCAACGCCGGGTATTTTTGCTAGTATATATATATATATATATATATATATATATATATATATATATATATATATAAATCAATTTCCTGAGATAACATATATATATATATATATATATATATATATATATATATATATATATATATATATATATCTTACTACTATTATATATGCGAAAGTTTGTCTGTATGGATGTTTATTACTCTTTCACGCAAAAACTATTGAACGGATTTTGATGAAACTTTACAATAATATAGATTATGCATCAGAATAACACATAGGGTAGTTTTCGTCCCGTTATGGGGGGCAAAACCCCTTTAGGGGAGCAATAAAATACAATTTTCGTATAAATTCTCTAATATAGGGATGAAAAAACACTTGCACATATTTACATTATATTTCAATCGAAAGCTCTGATTTTTCTGCTGAAGATGGCACCTATTTGAAATTTCTAAGTAGAATAAAAAACGAGTTATGAGCTTTTTAGTTCCATGTTCAAAGGCTTTCCTAAACTCAATACAGTATTTAGTGTATCATCTCAACTCCCTGTCGATAGCGACAATTGTATTGTTGACTATCTTTGCTTTTCGTGACTGTTGAAGGCTTTTCTCAAGTCGAATCTTGAAGTAAGATTTTTGCACAAGATTGGCAAATAGTATATGATTTGGCTGATAATTTTCCATTTAAACGGAACTTTAATGTAATTAAGGGTTTTTATTCTTATTTATGCTGATTGAACACTTACTCATTATCCAATCAACCAGCAGATCGCCAAAATTTTTGCAGAAAGATTTCCGTAGCTGATGCATTTGGCAGTTTTTTTCAACGTCGCTGTTTTTGAAGCCGAAGACTACATCATAATGTTTCTCAGCTCTAATGTAAACAAAATATCGCCAATTAAAGAATCTTTAAAAAAACTTTTTTTACTGTGTTAAATAATCCAACAACTAAATTAGGCAAATCCATAAACAGCACAAAAACTTCCATTAATTTTCCTTTTTGCACAATTTCAAACAATCGCCGAATTTTGCTACTTATTTTGGAAACATTTCGGATGAAACTCTTTAGCGCCATTTTATGGTGACCAAAAGTATCCAGCACCTGGCGATAATATCTTTGTAACGAAAATAAATATCATATCGTTTTACAAAGTAAGGAAAGAAGGAGGGAGCATCATCGAAGGTATCCCAAAACGATTCCCGCAAATTCGGTGAAATCGCACCAAGAGCCCACAATGATTGAAATTTCCCAAAATAACTAAAGCAAGTATAAAGGGATTACGAGCAACTTCAGTAGCAATACAGAAAAGGTTTTAGACTCCGTGTTAAAAAAAAATATATCAACAGATTAATCTTTTTAAACATGAGAAGAATAATTTCATGTTTTGGAAATTTGTATATGCTTAAATATAGTGCTTTCGTTTCTAAATCAATACTATTTTGTTCTTTATACTTATTGCTATTTTACTTTTATAGGTAAGGAAGAAACTCGATTTTTAATCACGTCAAAAAGATGTATTTTATTCACTTAAACCAGAAAACAAAAGCAAGTAACGATTTTTTCTCATAATTATTACTGACCCAGGCAACGCCGGATATTTTTGCTAGTATATATATATATATATATATATATATATATATATATATATATATATATATATATATATATATATATATATATATATATATATATATATATATATATATATATCAACGCACAGCCAATACCGCTGAAACTTCAGACTTGAAATCTTGAAATTTGGCAGGCATGTCCACATGATTACGAATGTATCCACTAAGAAAGGATTTTTCGAAATATCAATTAGTTCGGGAGAAATTAATTAGAACCCCTTAATATCTGTGAAATTAAAACCTGTCATTGAAATTTAAATCCTTTATTTTCAGAGGCTTTCCTCAGTTCAAATCATTATTCAGTACTTCATCTCAACTTTTGGTCGATAGCGAATTTGAAATTTGATATTGTTTTTGTTTCTCACGTGATTCTTCGAGGCTTTTCTCAAGTCAAATAATAATAATTCTGTCTTTTGCTTTCATTTTTTCAAAACTAGAAACGAAGTTTTTTTAAGAACATCATCACAGGTGGACTACCCTTTTGAATTTAGAAAAGTGAAGTTGCCTGTAAAAGTTTGCTTTGCAATAACCGGTAATAAGTCACAAGGACAGACATTGAAAAGTAGCAGGGATCAATTAAAGAGAAGACCTTTTTTCACGCGGCCAATTTTATGTAGCTTGTTCCAAAGTCAGTTCATCAAGCAGCTTAATAATTTTAGCACCAGAAAAAAAAACTAAAAATGTTGTTTACAAGGAAGTTCTTGCTTAAACATGGGTATAACAATAAAATGTGGATGGCCTGTGTTTGCAAAGCTAATCAATTCTTTAAAAGGATCGTTAATAACAGTTTAAGATCGGTTAAGGACAATGGCATATATATAAGGAGTCCAGGGGCCCCGGGATCCTCCCAAAATTAGAGAAAATTATAGGTACTAAGTAATTACTAGTCGACCCGTGCGGAACTCCGCACTGTGCTTCGAATCGTTTCATAAGACATTTCGCTCTTTAAAATTTTCAAAGAAAGAACATTATGAAGAAGAACCGAAAAAAAGTAAGCGCAGAAGAGAACGCATGTAATTTAAAGACATCAGTAACAAAACCTCGTTAAATACAATTTGATCATCGCTCACCTTTTGGTCGTACATATTTTCAATGCAAACATAAATATCATTAAAAGTGTGGCTGAGTAGTGACTCGTGAAAAAGCAATAATTGTGCATGTGAAAAAACAGGTTGTGGCAAATACAGTCCTGCCCATGTGAGCATCTGACGGGAAAAAAAGAAACATTGAAGAGATATTTAATGGCACGGATTCGAATTGGCGCCAGTCTGATTAACAACCCGACACCCCAACAAAGCTAGTATGTGCGCCTTCCTTTTTGAAAGCTATTCATTGAAGGAATGCGTAGTAAAAAACAGCAAAAAAGCTTTTTGCCAAAATAATAATAATAATAATAAGATCATGCTTTCATGTTTTGTCATTAACCAGCATGATACGATTTAAAATTATTCGTAAAGCATGGAATTTGAATAAAGAATGACGAAGATCTCACACGTAGCGATTAAAACAAACATTCTAGAGAAGTAATAAATTAGATTGAAAATAAGTGTTTTTATCTTTGAATATTGAACTATTTCACGTAGAAGGTTGCTTTAACCGTTACGACTTAAATGCCCGTACATGTTTCTCTTTTAATCGAACACTTAAAATTCAGAACCAAAACCAGTTGAATTGAGTCCGTTTTTTAAGTGTAATTTTTCGAACGTAGACAAAATGTTTTTTTTTTTTTCAGTAGAAAGCAGAGGAGTAGAAAATGATTCCTTGCTAATGAAGTTGATAATAATTTTAATGCTTTATATCGTATTCGCGCGAATAAAAAATTAAAGGTTTACTGGATGAAACTCGTAGTTTTAATTTGGCGCAGTATTTTTTCATTTGTACAAAAGGTCGAACATTGCTATTAGAAACATCTACATTTCAGCATACAATGAAAATGTTTTTCTGCGCAAAAAGGATTTCCTTTAGGTAATTCTAATACGTTTTTATGCTTACATTATGCTGAGTGATCTGGATGTAGTCAAAGCTTAAAAAAAGGGAAAAACACCTTTCGATTAACAGTCAACTTATCCGAATGATAACTGCAGCCTGCATAAAGGAGTCGAAACACCAAGTAGCATTCCCACTGCATTTATTTTATTACGTGTGTATATTATGAGTACATGTAATGCGTAATACTAATATAAATTTGATATTATGTCGGACAGCCCAAGCTTGCCCGAAGTTCAAATAGTTTATAGCCGAACGCTCTACCGAAAAAAACTTATCAGTTTAACCGAACAACTAAGTCCGGTGCTTTTAAGCTTTATTAAAATATAAACACACACACACAGGCTTTTTTTTTTTTTTTTTTTTTGCCGAAAGCGACGTAAAAAATTGGAAAACTGCATTAGAACTTTACTAAAAAAAAAAAAAAAAAATTAATAAGAACTGCAGGCATCAAGGTTTTGAAACAGCAAGGGGTGTTTTCGAAAACTTGATTTTCTGACCGTAAGTCTATTTTTCGTCATTAGCCAGCCTGATAAGTTTTAAAATGAGAGGGGAATAATATATAAGATAAGATATTGAAGAAAAATGGTTTTATTTTTGAAAATTTTTACAATTTGTTACCGCAGGCTGCTTGAACCGTTATGACTTAGATGGCAGCACGTGTTCATCATTTAACAGCACGGTTAAAATACAAAATAAATTAAACTATGCTCTTTTTTAAGCGTAGCTTTTCGAATGTAGTAAAAATGTGATAAGCTATTTGTTTTTTTGAAAAAAGAAGAAAAAAATATATATTTTACCCTTCAAATTGAGGTAGTAATTTTTTTAATTTGTACAAAGAGTCAAAAACTCATTAGAAGAATATATATTTCAATATACGATTTATTATTTTTTTCTGAACAAAAAACAATTCTATTGTAGTCTGAAATCTTAAACCTGTTACTTATATTTTCGCTTACATTATGCTTTAATTTTCTTACAGAGCCAAAGCTTAAAAAGAAAAACGTACAATTCCGAAGTAATTTAGCACAAAGTCACTTCAAGTTTTCATATCAGCAAGAAGCGTTTCCTTCTTACTTATTCTATTCCTTCATAGTTGTTATTCACTTAATTAAGGGTTCATGTAATACGCGATATTTCTCTAATTCTTTGTTGCAGATTGTCCAGACGCGGACCCGAACACGCATTCTCCTGGTTACGAAGAGAACGCTCTACCGATCAAGCTATTCAGCTCTGTCGGTCATAGCGCAAATTAAAGTTTTAAGTTTAACCGAAAACCTCATTCTGGTTCTTTAAAGCAGATTTTTCGGCTGAAAAAAAAAACAATTTTTAGACCGTGGGTCTATTTTTCGTCAGTAGCCAGCACCATAAGCTTTAAAATAAGGCGTAAATCAAAGAAATCGATCAAGATTTGAGGAAAATCTGGCGTAGAAACCAAAAACAGGCTACAGAAATAATATATAAGGATTACAGGGGATTTTCGAAACTAGGTGCACCAAACACTGTTAACCCCTGCTAATTCCATTACCCGAGCAATGCCGGGTACGGGAATGCTAGTGTATATATATGTATGTAAATATATATATATATATATATATATATATATATATTAGGGTGCATCATTTGCCCAACTAGTCTAAAATTGTTTTGTCCCTAATTTAAAAATGTTCTCATACCACTAGATAGCATTCCTGTGAATTTTTATGAAAATCAAAATTAATTTAGGTATCCCACCTCAAGCAAGAAGTTTCTTTTTTAAGGTAAATGAACAATTATAACATCAAACGTGACTCAAAGTGCAATACTGGGAAATATTTTTTTAGTTATTTAATTTACATTGTACCTGTGTTAACTTTAACTGTTACCATATTTTCAGTAACTCTACATAACATCTTTTGTAACTGTTCACTGTTCAGGTTCACTATTTGTTTTCAACTTTCTACCATTTTCTTCTATCATACAACTACTAATGCTAGTTCTTTAAGTTTTCTTCTTGTTATTCTATGCATATGTGTGTCGTAAACCACTTAAACAAGTTAATCTATTCTATTTTAATTCATAAGGTGTATGAATTTTTGAAAGTAACATATTTTGAAAACTTTTAATAAACATGAGTGAATCAGCTGCTGTTGAATCAGTGACATTTTCTCCACAAAGAAAGCCTTATTCATCTGTACAAAAGGTAAAAGTCAAAACCAGGCAATCTTCAATGGTATTTGGACTTGGAAGTGGAATAACTCAAGAAGACTCAGAATTTAAGAGTTCACGTTTAACCACTAGCTTGCAAGTGCTTCGCTGCTTGATGTATCATATTGAGAAAGGTGCCGATCATAATCTTACCAAATGGGAGTCTTCAAAACTTGTCTTGTCAAAAATATCCGATTTCTATGCAAAAGCAAACATTCCAAAGATTACTAAATGTAAATCCTGTGAGAAAATACTAAAACTTCATGAAGACAACACAAAATTAAAAACAATTCCTCTTCAAAGAAGAAATACAACAAATTCCATTAATAAAGTAAAGAAAGTGAAAGAAGAAATAGCTAAAACATTTTCATTATGGCTTAAAAATGTAGAAGGCCTTATAAAAAATCCAGAAGATTTAGCTTTTCTTCAATCTATGAAAAGTTATCGTCTAGCAACCTTTGGCTCACATGATAAAACATATAACTGCAGCATGTGTAGTTATTCAAAAGCATTTGGGTAAAGCTATCCTATGGTCATCTTGCCATCACCACATTGGAGAAATTATATTGTCACATGTGTTTGACGATTTAAAAATTGAAGCATCGAAGTCACCACACATATCTGTTTAAAAGATTTCTCAACCATTATACATTACTGCAGTTTATGGAAGAGAGTGACGCTGATATACCTATTAATTTATTCAAATTTGATGACAGTTCATTCAGTGAGTCCGCAAAAAGATTAATTGACAAGTGCAAAAACAATGTTATCACATTAGCTAAATCAAATGTTATGTTTTGCAGAGGTGACTACTTAGAATTTGTTCAAATTTGACTTTTATTCTTAGTAAACGATCCAAATGAGATAACTGCAGTTGACTTTAAATGCCCAGGAGCTTTACACAAAGCATGATGGATGGCAAAATTAATTTATTCAATCAAAATTTGCTTATTTCAACATCAAATCCAAGAACTGCCAACTGGAACAATAACTACACATTAACAAGTTTTAAAATTTAGAAATTTTGGTAATTTCGTCACTTTGGTATATATAGTTCATGGTGGATGACGTGCACTTCTGTCTTCGATGCACCATGGAATGACTTGAATTCTTTCATTTACTTATAAAATATAGTAAATTCAGAAATTTCTGGAAGTGCAATTAATGCTTTTAAAAATCACCTTTGGTATCTGACAGAAGAAACTGTACCTCTAGCACTGTAGAGTGATATAGCAAACCGACGTGCTCTTGCTGACAGTATGTTAGCCATTAGACCAGCTAATCTTTCTAATCTAAAACACAGATTTGGTATGGGATTTGGAAAACCTAAGTTTCCAACAGAAATTCGTTCATCATCAACACTGTCTGATTTTGTTGGCATTGATTCCTGGTTTTTATTTCTAATTTTGAACTTAGATTCAGAAGTCACGGTGGAAGATGTTAAACAGTGGCCAAATTGTATTTCATTTCAGACTTCAAAAACTAATTTGAAAGGAATAAATGTAGTAAACGATTGTGCTGAGCGAGGAATAAAGCTGAAGAATGACTTTTTAATATCAGCCAAAACTGAAGATCATTACCAGAATATATTACAAGTAGTTGAGCATGATCGAAAACAACTCCCAAATCTTCTCAAAAGGAGGAAAATTGATTAAAAACTAACTTTCAAGCCAAACTTTAATAATTAACAAAGTAATATTATGAAATATACTGTAAATTTGCTTCAATAAGTAAAATAATTCTTTCAGTAACTAAACAAATGTAAAAAAATGCTTAACGTGTTATTTTTCTGAGTTTTCATAACTTTCAGTTGGCAGGTGGCACACATAGATATTGTTCAAAGTGTGAAAAATTTCACACAAATTATTAATTTCGTATGTAGAATACAAATAGCTTAGGGACAAAGCATTTGTAAACGAAAAGAAATTTGATGGGGCGTATGATGCACCCTAATATATATATATATATATATATATATATATATATATATATATACAGTAGAACAGGGGCGCCGACTTGCAAAAATTATTGGGGGGGCTAGACATCACCAGGGACTTAGGAGGTTCCCCCTCCCCCCCCCCCCCAATAAAAGTCAGATTTTTGTTCCTTGAAAATGCCAATTTACATATTTTCTGGTGTGTATAATTTAAACAAATGTGAAATGGCGTTTTCAAAGTAAAACAATCTAAAAATTTGTATACAAATTTTCTGGTTCAACTAGATCATGTCACTTGTCTTAGTAAGAGGCATTTTTTTGTTCTTTTTTACGGGGAGCCGTGCAGTGCCGTAGCTAGGCATTGAAAAAGGTAGGGCACTTGACTTGCATAGAAAAGCACTCCCAGAGACGCCGACTAAAAAAAAAATATTGGAGGGGGGGGGGAGGGTCATACTGGAAAGTCTTGTAGCGGGAAATGTTCTAAATTTGAGATGAAAAACAGTGAGTTTTAAAGCATTTTAAAATTATATAATGAACATTAGAACCCCGAAAACTCGACAAGCCTGAAACATATTTTTTGACTTTGAAAAAGGGAAAGAATAAATACAAACATGCACAGTATTTTTGTAAAATGGTAACTTAATTTACACATGTTTTTTAAGACCCGTTTTTTTTTTTTTTTTCATTAGTGATATCGGCTAACATATTCAAATGTAAACGCAGTCTCTCAATGTCTAGGTCATTTTTGAAAAACAGTTGATTTTTCAAAATTTGTTTCACCTCTGTTTAATAAAAGTAAGCACTCTTGTTCAACTGCAATGACCTGTGGGAGTCCAGTGTCCAGTTGATGTAAATCGCCCAATAATGCAAGATTGCGCCATTTCGCAAACCTCATCAATGTAGTGCCTTGTACTACTTTGGGATTTTGAAAGTGTGCGGTGCGCTGGCTTCATTGTTTTCATACTTCTTTGGTATACGTCGATTCTGAGGAAGCGAAGGATGTTGAATTTGTTCATTTTGTGAAGGTTTTTCTTTTAAACACAATACCCAAAAGTATTCAAAACTATCACCCCTCCCATTTAATAGACAAATCAAACCCTCGTATATTTTTTTCCAGATCAGCAAAACTTAGATGAGCGCGTCGCAGCGCTGCCCACCAGCAACTGACTTGATCCGTAAGTTCGCGAACTGGGACAAATTCTAAGTGTGCTTGCAACACCGTAACACTATCATTATTCACACCATTTGTTTTCAGTTAACCTGCTTACTACCGCAATAATTATTTGTTTTAACTCATTACTGAATGTATTTTACAAGGTAACTAATATTAACTATCTTCAAACAAAGAAAATAAAAGTTAAATTTATGAGTTTAGAAAGCATAATATAACTAATAATTTTCTTGATTTATTGGGGGGGGGGGGGCTCTGCCCCCTCAATAATATTTTTGAGGGGGCTCGGGCCCCCTCAGGCCCCATGGAGTCGGCGCCACTGCAGTAGAACCTCCCTTAAGGGACACCTCTATTTAGGGGACTTTTTTTCTGGTCCCAGTCCATTTGAATTGGGACCGCCATGTATTTGCCTCTATTTAAGGGACAGTTACAGAGAAAAAAAATTACAAAAAATTATGTACAAGTGCATAAGAGTTCCAGTAAATGAATTTACTGGAATTCAAGTTTCACTTTTCCTCTAAAAATTAATTGAGGAGCGTTTAACATATGTAAACGAAGCAAGTATATATTGTAAAAGTCTTGCTGAAAGTTACACGCACGATTTGCCCATCAAGATATTTATTCAAGTAGGCTCAGGGTCAAAGAAGAATGCATAGAAACTGACTAGATTTTTATATAAGAATTGAAATGTGAACACTTATTGTAATTCATAATGTAATTTACATGACATGATAAAGCAAATTCATGCAATGAATTATTTCAAAATAATTGCTTTATGCTGCAAAACTTTGGACTTGCCAAATTTTTGACACAATTATAATTAATAAGGTATTAAAAGCTCAAAAAATTCAATAAGTGTGAATTTTACTTAGTTGTGTATGAAAAATGCATAGTATTTAATCTTAAATGTTAATAGTTCAAGTTCATAAAAAAATTACTCCGAGTTAACACACTGCATGCATAAACTAAAATACCTCCGAAGAAGGGACACCTATATTTAAGGGACAAAATGTTTGGTCCCATTAGTGTCCCTTATTGAGAAGTTCTACTGTATATTTATATATATATATTAAATTTCCGCTGCAAATCCAATTGGTGTTTTTCTAATATCTGTACCTCAACACCAGACTGATTTTTGAAAAAAATTCTTTTCTATTTTTTTTATCAGGGTTAAAAGAGCGCGCGTCTAATTCTGCGCATGTGCCAGGAAAAAAAAGTTTTCCCTCTTTCCTGTAAAATTATCATGTTGTGACTTACGTTCTTCTGGTTCTGAGGAACAGATATAACGCATACATTAAAAAAACCTTACCAGGAAAACAATACAAATTTTTCACACATCTTTCCACCCTTCATCAGATAATGTGGAAAAGTAATCCATTTTGAAAGAAATGTACAACAGTTTGCTCTCTCAGCATAAACTTATTTCCACGTCCCGAAGTGATTTTCACCGCACATAAAATCCATTTTAAAAGTTCGTCTGTTCACAGACAGAAATAGTCATCAAAGAAAAAGAAGAAAAGAAAGTTTCAAAACTACGCAGATGAGTATCTATCTCTATTGCAGACGATGAAAACAGCCTTGACCTAATGGTGCCGAAAGATCGTGATTAACTCTGTTCAGTATGATTGAGACTGGCCATATGTGTTTTGAAAAGTGACGTCACCAGCATCTGATAAAAGTAGCTGGGAGAACGTTTAAGAAATACCCCCATTATAACTAGGATGTACTTCTGCGGTTTGCTGTGTTTGTGTGAACCCTTTGTATTCTCGCGGAAATAAATACTCAGGAAGAAATCAAAGAAATTAAAGTCACAGAGGCTTGACAACAAGTGGCTTTTCTGTCCTTCACAATTACAGTTAGCATTTATTAAACTTAATTTAATAATAGAATTCTTTCCTTACTGTGCTGAAAAGTAAATTCTACTTTTCTCCTCCCCCCCCCCCTTTTTTTTGCCGTGAAATCTTAGAGTTGCCAATCCTTGCAGCATGTGCGTAGTGTGCGGAAAGTATGGTATGCACCACTAATGCATCATTGCAGCCTGCACATAGGGCCTTAGTTGCATACCTCGCATATTTCTAATGAAAAGTCACATCCAAAATGAGGGGACGTTCATTCCTTGATGGAAAAAGAAACAAGCTCTTAGAAGTAGCCCGATTTATACAGCGAAGGTCCTATTTCTCTGGTCAGAACGGCAAAAATAACGGACAAATCAGTTTCTGGGAATGAACTTTCCTGTGAATACGTTTAGATTTTAAAATTTTAACCTCCGATGTTAGTCCTCTACTCATTACAAACGGCACAAATTTCAACCTGTTAAAATTTAAAGTTATAGAAGTGATGCAAGTTCAAAGAGATTTCCCCCAGTTAATTTTTTTTATGAATTTCTTATAAGGACTCGGAGTTTGAGGAAGTTATAGTTGTAAAAAGAAACACAAACCATGTAATGTCATGTTAAAACCTGCACTCGTTGAAAAGCCTATGATTTCGTACTGTAAAAATTACATAACGAGAGTTATCGAAAAGATTTTGACACCAAAAGTTAACGAATTTTTCTATGCCAGTCTTGAAAATTAACTTTGCAACCCTGTCCATTTGAGACTATTCAGTCAGCCTCTCTATTTTTACTTCTGTACTTTTTGTGTTACAGTTTGTACATATTTTGTTATTATCCGATTCTGAGAGTTGCAGTTTTTTCTTCAAACATTTTGGAAATTGTCTAAGAAAATAACATTACAACGTCTTTATGGGTTTTACTTACATTACAAAAGCTCTGAGGCTTTTCCAAACCCATTCACTTTACTAAAACTGGAAGATACCAAAAATTCAATGATCAAGAAAACTTATAAAAGGCAGCTTGGGATGAAAATGCAAAAATGACATAACTTTAGAATGCGAAGCTTCAAAAAATTTAAGGGACAATAGCGATATATTTGGAGATATATCATCATTGAAATTTGACGCAAGAACGTCATAAATAAAACTTATGTTTTTTAAAACTTACACTTTTTGCACTTAATCTTCATGAAACAGAAAAAAAACCCTTAAGATTTTATTAAAAAAGAGCTTATGCATAAAAAAAGTTCGATCGGTGGCTTAAAAATATCCTTACCACATGATTTCTTACTTTTAAACTTAAAATCGCTTCCTTGAAAAGTCACTTTTTTTTTTTTTGAGATAAGATTTTGTTGAAAGGAGTGAGCAAAATTAGGGTGGAGTGAAAAAAAAATGAATTCTTGAATCTCAAAAGTTGGGTCTCAAAAGCCTGGGGTCTTAAAAGTTGCCTATATTGCGATGAAGTTCCATTCAAACTTTGACCTTCTAAAAAATCTTCGGGTTCTCAAAAAGCCCCGAAAAACAAAGGTAATAAAAGTGCGAAAAGTAACTTTTTTGTGACCTTTGCGCAACTTTTGCCGGGTATTCTAAAACAAGATTTCAACTTTCATTTTTTCATTCCATCCTATTGTAGAACCGTTGAAAAATTCTCTGATCACAACACTCTTCTGTGCAAAAAAAAAAGAAAAAAAAAAACAGTTTTATGGCACAAAGGAAAGCTTTAAGTTCATAAAAAACCTTTTTTAAAAAAGCTAAAAACTTAATATGAGTTTGCCTTTAAACTCTTGGGGCACAAGTGTGAAAATTGATGGGACTGTATAATTGAGCGTGGAACAAAAGTCGATCAAAAATTACATAGAAAATAATAGAAAATCAAAAGATGTTTCTGGGTAAATTTATCTTTTTAAAATAATAACCTCTTTGTTCGATGCAGCTTCTCTAAGTACTCTAAGATATTTCAACCATCCAAAAATGGGGATTTGAAAGGTCCTAAAAATAGGCATCTGTTTGGGCGATGAACTCTTCCTTTGACGTAAATCGTTTTCTGCCCGGCAGGGATTTTTTTTATAATTGTGCAGTAAATCCATGTTTTGGATTGCAATATATGTATCCGTACTTGGTCCCTTTTTTATGTAACCTACTTTTTACATTACTGATTTTTAATTAATTAAAGACTTTTTCTGTACTTACTTTTGTCATAATTTTCACACTTTGCTTCCGGTTGCCGGGTTAAATTTAGACCGGTGAAACTGAACACACATCCGCTTTTCAATTGTTGCCAGAAACAATGAAATAATCTTTATAGCGGAGCGGCCTAGCGCATTGTGCCGTTAGCACACGAGGAGTCTCACATAAGGAAAAATATTTATCACTTATGTGAGGACCCTCGTGTGCTGACGGAACAAAGCGTTAGGCCGCTCAAATGAAAAGGAGTTTGGATTAGAATTTTGGAAGGGATGTGTGGTAACAGGGCGAGAGATGAAGATATTAGGGGTTGCCAGAGGAAGAAAGGGGAGTGTGTTGTGGATTTTGGCCATTAAATTATTATATAAGCTAATTATTATTAATTATCACACTTTGCTTCCGCTTGCCTGGGTTAAATTTAGCCCGCTGAAACTGAACACACTTCCGCTTTTCAATTTTGTTGCCAGAAACAATGAAATAATCTTTATAGCGGAGCGGCCTGACGCATTGTGCCGTTAGCACACGAGAAATCTCACCTAAGGAAAAATATTTATTACTTATCAGATGGTCCTCCTGTGCTTACAGAACAAAGCGTTAGGCCGCTCCACTGAAAAGGAGTTTGGATTAGACTTTTGGAAGGGACGTGTAGTAACAGGACGAGAGACGAAGATATTGGGGATGGCCAGCGGAAGAAAGGGGAGTGTGTTGTGGATTTTGGCCATTAAGTTATTATATAAGCTAAATATAAGCCTTCAATACAAATGTTTTTTACTTATATGAGGATCCTCGTGTGCTGACGGAACAAAGCTTTTGGCGCTCCACTGAAAAGGAGTTTGGAATGGACTTTTGGATGGGACGTGTGGCAACAGGACGATAGAAGGAAAAAGCAAGTACAGCAAAAGTCTTTAAAAAGAACGATAGCATTAGTTTGCCCGTCAAATATTTAAAACGTACTTGCTTTACCAAAATGGATATTTTAGAAGAACGTAAAAAGCGAGGCGACAAAAAGATCGTGCTAGATATGTTTTCAAGAAAGCAAATAATATTGTGCTTCAAACTGAAAGCCCTATCGCACGTGATCATAGATTACAAGCATGTCGCGATAGATATAAAAAATTATAAGCAAATGAAACATAAATTGAAAAAATTCAACGGAGAAGGAATAATGACTGTCAGATGCTTGTTCGTGCAAGGAAAGCTGCAAAAAAAAGTAGAAATTGATCAGCAAGTCAATCGTGAAAGGAATGCCGCAGCTTTAGCAGCTAAAATTGAAAGTATTGAAGCATTTAAAATGTCCATCAACGTCTATGCTGACCAATGTTGCGACGTGTGCACAAAAACTTGCTACCCAAATCAAGTTGTAAAATTCAAGGTGCCTGAAGCTCCAAAGTATATCTGCCGAATGAACTAAAAGTCAAAGATTCCCTTATTTTATGTCATAGTTGCAAGGCTAATCTCGCCGATCCAAAGAAGCGTCTTTTCCCGCCAAAAACTTATTGGAATCGGCTTGATCCTGGTCCAGTATCAAAAGAAATTAAAGTACTCACAAGGTCAGAAGTTGGACTTTTGTCTCGAGTTCATGCATTTATGAAAATAATCAAGTTTGATGGCAGATTTGGTCAATATGGTTTCAGAGGTCTCGCAACACTTTTTGCTCAAGATATATTTGAAGTGACAGAAAAAATCGATACACTACCAAGATCTTCTTACGACTCGAATATCATCATCGTCTCTGAAGAGCTTGAGAAGTTGGACATCACAAAAGAGTACAAAATAGATCGCACAAGAATATTCAATGCTCTCGCTTGGCTCCTCAAACATAATCCTTTGTATCGTGATGTAAGTATCAATAAAGATGTCCACCTCGATGAAAATGATTTAGTAAGAACTGGACCAGTCGAAGGTAACCAACAGAAAAATGAAATGAGTCAGCCTCAAGAACTTCCACCTCAGCTGCTGCCTCAGTCTTTCAAAAAAATCTGCGAAAAATCAAGAATCATTCATGCTGGATTTAATCAGGGTGAAGCTGTGTTTGAATCTGGGCTATGCTGGCTTACAATCAACAGCCATGTCATTGGCTGCAATTGTGAAGTCAGGGCTTATTTCACCTAGTCAATGGAATTCTTTCATCCTGAATGATATTCTCGTCAATGGTGACGTGTTTTATTCAAAAGTGAGAAGGCTAAGTCAAAGTATTCCTAAGCACCTTCTCCTTCACCATTTTGATAGTTTTACAAGCGAGCTCTCAATGTTTGGTGAAAATTTCCAACTTGAGTACAACGATGATCAAAAAATCATTGTCACTTTAAATGATCGTGAAAAGAGAAAGAACAGGGAGATGCATATGAGTGAAGTTCTCAACAGTTTATTCAATGATCACACAGCAGCAATATTGTTCACCGAATTCAAGTCATTTGCAGTTATCAAATCTAATAACAGATGCTTCTTTGCTGACTCTCATTCGTGTGGTAAAAAAGGTGCTCCTGCAAAATCAGGGAAAGGCAAAGCGTGTGTTATTCAAAGTGATGAACTTCATGAATTTGTCCAAATCATCAAAAGAGCAATTGGCTCTCGAGAAGTAAAATTGACTCTCAATTTCATCGATGCTATTCACAAACTTTCCTCTTCAACAAGCTTTAGCTCCAGTTCAACTCATGCAGCACGAAGATACGATTCCTTCAATTTCAGCTCCAATTCAAACCATGCACAATCAAAATCAATTTGAGCCTCAATACAATGTCAAGAAAATGCAAATTGAAGCATCGGGAAATCATGAAGATTTCCTGCCATTTGCGTTCACTGCCTTCAATCCCAACCATAATCCAAGGACAGTGCATGCAAAAATTGTGCGCGCTGATTTTCATCAAGGCAGTATGTTTCAATCAATCTGTGCAGGTGTTCAGTGTTGTGGTATAGCATTAGCTTCAATTGTTCAAATGAAGTTGGTCCCTCCTAATTTGTGGAACAAGGAAGTGTTAAATAATATTCTTAAAACGGCGATAAATTTTATTCAATGGTGAGAACTATGTCAGCGATTCGTGAAGTGTACATTCCATTAGATGGATTTCTTTCAGTTCAGAATTTTGATGTCCTCAAAAACGATTTCTCGTTGTATGATGAAGCATTTTCTATAGATTATGGCACAAATTTGGAAATTGTTGGTTCTTTGGAAGATCTTCTCAATAGAAACGAATTTGGATATAATTTAAAAGACGGTCTAGCTCAATTATTTCAGAATCATTCATCTGGAATATTGATTGCCAATTCCAAGTCTTTTACCGTTATGAACGTGAACAGTAACTACTACTTTGTTGACTCTCATTCCTGGGATAAAAATGGCGAACCTTTGTACACGTATGATGGAAATGCATGTGTGATTCAATGCAATTCCATCGAAGATCTCGATGAAGTCATTCGTAGGACAACTGGAAAAGTGAACAATGTCTACACTCTGGACTACGTTGAAGTAAATCATAAATAAAATATAAAAAAACTTTTAAATCTAAAGACTTTTTCATTAGCTTGATTCGCACTAAAAAGTATGAAATAAAATAATTATTTAATTTCTTCTTTATAATGCTCAAAAATTACAGTTCATCTTAGTATACTTAAATTTACGTTAATGCTAAAGCAGCCAAAAAAATAAGTAATTCATTTCTTTGTTATAATTCTCAAAAATTTCAGTTCATCTTAATATACTTATATTTACGTTAATGCTAAAGCAGCTAGTCAAGTTTAAATTAAAAATTTGATGGAAGAAAATGGCGGTATATTGTTCAGTACGAACAGCTTTTACTATACCGCCTTTTTCTTCTATCAAATTTTTAATTTAAACTTGACTAGCTGCTTTAGCATTAACGTAAATATAAGTATATTAAGATGAACTGAAATTTTTGAGAATTATAATAAAGAAATCAATTACTTATTTTCTTGGCTGCTTTAGCATTAACGTAAATTTAAGTATACTAAGATGAACTGTAATTTTTGAGCATTATAATGAAGAAATTAAATACTTATTTTATTTCATACTTTTTAGTGCGAATCAAGCTAATGAAAAAGTCTTTAGATTTAAAAGTTTTTTTTATATTTTTTAGAAATTACGCTTATTTAAGTTCCCGGCTGGTAGAGAATAAACGGAAGAAATATAGAAGTTATGAAGGAAAATTTCTTTTGTGTAAAATCAGTCAGACACACATGTCGCAGACAGTCAGACAGACATGTCGCAGACAGTCACTGACAGTCAGGCAGACATGTCACAGACAGTCAGATAGACATGTCACAGACAGTCAGATAGACATGTCACAGACAGTCAGATAGGCATGTCACAGACAGTCAGACAGACCTGTCACAGACAGTCAGACAGACCTGTCACAGACAGTCAGACAGATATGTCACAGACAATCAGGCAGTCATGTCACAGACGATCAGACAGACATGTCACAGTCAGATAGACATGTCACAGACAGTCTGATAGACATGTCACAGACAGTCTGATAGACATGTCACAGACAGTCTGATAGACATGTCACAGACAATCAAGCAGTCATGTCACAGACAATATGACAGACATGTCACAGACAATCTGACAGACATGTCACAGACAGTCAGACAGACATGTCACAGACAATCAGACAGACATGTCACAGACAGTCAGACAGACATGTCACAGACAGTCAGAAAGACATGTCACAGACAGTCAGACAGACATGTCACAGACAATCTGACAGACATGTCACAGACAGTCAGACAGACATGTCACAGACAGTCAGACAGACATGTCACAGACAGTCAGACAGACATGTCACAGACAGTCAGAAAGACATGTCACAGACAGTCAGACAGACATGTCACAGACAGTCAGACAGACATGTCACGAACAGACAGTTAGACATGTCATGGACAGACAGTCAGACATGTCATGGACAGACAGTCAGACATGTCATGGACAGACAGTCAGACATGTTGTAAAAACAGACAGAACTGAAGTTTTGTTTGAGTTCCGAGGTGTTAGAGAATAGTGAAAAAATTGTAAAATGAATAATGGAAAACTTCTTTTGTGTAAAAAAAAAAAAGGTTCTGGCAACTCATGGGAGCGCGAAGAGGGAGGGGGGGGGGATATTTCCAGCCAGGATTTTTGTTCGTAAGAAATGTCAACTTGGTTGGCTTAATTGAAATGCCCTATATTCCAAGATAAAACACACACGCACACATAAACAGTATATTTTGCTCAAGTTTTGTATTTGTTCAATACCTATAAATAAATATAAAAAGAAAAATTACTATTCCTTGGGAATGGTTTTTGGTCAAGAGTGATTTTTTTCGCACAAACTTAGATACTTCATCAGTGTTTCTGCTTGTTCGGTTGTTGTGGGCCAAGTGTTAGTTAAATCCTTCCATACGGTAACGGGATACCCCCGAAAGTAGGAGCGAGCGACTGTTGATCATAACGGGAAACAGAAGAACATCTGCTTCTTTTGGCCCACAGCCATGTATGTAATTTCGAGAAAGAATAGAAGAAAACGAGGTTGTTTCAGAGAAGGGATTTTCTCCTCAGGTTTTGATAAGAAAGTGCTTGTTTTGCTCACGTTTCGACTGCGATTTATTTGCACTTGATTTCGGGTTTGAAGAAGTTTTGAACTTCTATTTGTTCAGTCTTTGCATTTCGTTTTTATAAGCTAATGGAAGGCCAAGGACTGGATCGGCTAGTTTTTGGCGCAAGAGTTTTAACTATGGTTTAAACTCATGTCAAAAACCTCTAATTTTACAATTAATGCAATACTGTAATCGATATTATGGCGGTCAGAAACAATACATCATGAGATTAAAGAATGTGATAAAAAGTTAATGTTACTTTCTTTGAAATAAAACCGTTAAAAAACTTGAATTATTCATTAGTACATAAAGATGGGGATTATTGAAGTTTTTTCCCCAAAAAATTGCGAACAAAACTTGATTGTTAAATGTCAACATAACTTGTTGCTATGGTTTAATGCCAATTCCATAAACTGCACCAGTTTAGTTGCCTTTCCTTTTTTTTCCCGAAGAACTAGAGCACAGATGAAAATGAAAATAGAAAGCGAAATTCAAAATTAAAAAGTTCTTCTAATGGTTCTTCAATGTTTTAATTTTCTGAAGTATTTTATTACTTTTACTGCAATACCTCTTGAGGAGACAAATTTTGTGTAGTCGTAGCGGTTTGTGGTAAAAGGGTTTAAATTTTTTTAATGAATTTTAGAGATGGTGAAGTAAAAAAATCACTTTCTCTGTGTTGATTGAACACGAAGGTTTAATACCCCGCCTACTCCCCCAAGAGCTCTTTCATTCTTCGTGTCATTTCAATTCAGATTATAGAATCTAACTTGCTTATACCCGAGCCTTGATTCAACAAGAACCCAATTGCATTTGATGAGTCGAAAAACTTCAATCGCATTGCGTTGAAAAACTTCAATTCGGAATGCAAATGACGATATTTTTTGGGCCATGAGTATACCTCGGAAAACAATAACACGACGAGACGATTCGAACACATAAACCAACTTGCTCCAGAAAAGAGGAATATTCCCCAGAAAACAACCTTCCTAAAAATTTCAGTTGCGTAATTTGTACCATGACCCTTTGTGGGCACCCCTGTTTCTGTTTTTTATGTCGCTATGGAACTCATGTTGAAGGAAAGACACCTGGTGGGAAATGACCCTTCAAAAATAACTTCATCAACTGATTGCGCGATAACTAGAAGACCGAAAAAGTGCGCAGTGGCGCCCGGAACTTAATTTTTAGGTGGGAGGAAATTCACAATTTACCGAATGAAACTCTGAATTTTACCGAATAATAAAACACGAGCATGCACACATACCTGCTTCCAATGAGAGGTGATAATTAGAGATCATTACAAAATATATGCACTACTGACTGCGAATTTGCCAAATCCTCTGGCAAAACTGACGAATAAGGAAGCTTTTAGGAGGTCACAGTCTCACAGTGACCTCCCACGACCTCGCATTGGGGTGCCCCTGAAAGGACGTGAAAAAACGATTGTAATGCCTTGTGAGCATTTGAAATGGTGTGGGGGTGCTGCTTCAAATACGGTTCCAGGCCCAGGGCAAAGAAAAAAAGAACAGGGCACAAACGAAAGTGTAACAGAGGAGGGGGGGGAGTAACAAGGGGCTCTTCAAAACGATAAAAAGGTAAAAAAAAACGGGGTCAGCACTTCATGCACGTGTGTCCCGTTCACTTGCTGTAGAAAAAAGACAATTGGAAAAGATGAATGGCAAAGGATTGACCGGATATTTTAGTATGCGATATAGCCGGATATTTCTTTGTGTTGTAGTTAAAAACCGTTTTTTGAAAAGTAATCTACAGAAGAACGTGGTTTTCCAAAAGAAACACCAATTCTCAAAATTCAAACAAATTTCACCAATCTCTATTTCACCGTTTGACGATAAAAATGGCACTATTTGCGAAGCCACCGCGTAGAGCATTGCAATATCCCATGCTTTATTCTACCCGAAGAGCTCAAAGAGCCTCATAATTTACAATGGCCCATCCCAAACTCAAAAGCTCTTGCAACAATGTGTTTTTATTTGGTGTCCTTCACGCCTTCTGAAGCTCGCTGGGTCCTCCATCACTACGTCATTTTGACGTAACCTCTCCGTCGTCTAGCAGATACAAAAGATTTGTTTTTGGGATCGCCCTAATAAGTTACTCGTACGATTGGGATTCTCTGCCAAGACTAAAAACACAGAGCTGCAGAAGTCGTCACTTACGCCGAAGGAAATTTTGTTTGCCAAGATTTTAAACATCTCTGAAAATGGTACAACGGCGGACGTAATCAAGCCATATAGAAAACATTTTTTTTTTTTAAATCAGAATCTATATCAGTTTTGGAAATGAAACACTGTAAAAGCACTTCTTTTCACGAGGTTTTAATTTTTGCGAGCCCGTCACAAACATTTAAGCCACGGGGAACATTTCAACTTATTTAAATACAATCCAGTCCCGACTTCCGCGAGGGATGCGTTCCAAGACTCCTCGCGTAAGGTGAAATTTCGCGTTGTGGAAAAGGGTATGAGTAAAAACTTTTATAAACGTACCCAATCATTTAAGACACTTGTAAACACCCCCTCAACTATTAAAAATCATTTCTTTTATCAACTATACATTACTGTTTCTTACATAAAGAACATAATGTTTACTTATATTTTTTTACAAAACCTTTTTATTCAACATAAATTACTGGTACGATCCACAAAATCAATGATCAATGGGAAAAAAAGACATAAAATAAACCAGTACGGTACGATATATAGTAAGAAAAGCAAATGAACTTTGAAATTTTTCTGAAAGCTGCAGGCTATGCCGAGAAAAAAAAAAAGTGACGTTGTTAAAGTCGCAATATTGCTGAATTGCGTTAGTGAAGAAGCAGTGGAATTGTTCAATATATTTCAGATTACTGACGTCCAAACAAAGTAAATATGAAGATGTTTTAGCTGCCTACGAGAACTATGCAAAACCCAGACGCGCGGAACATTGTAGTGAAAAGATACATTTTCAATTGTCATAAACAAGAACGTGATGAGAAATGTGATGAATTTATAAAATATTTACGAAAATTAATCAAGCATTGTGAATATGGAACATTAGTGGACAGTAGGGTGCGTCTTATAATGCACATTTCGAAAAAATTTTGAATTTCTTATAGATCACCCCTTTAAATGCTTCCTTTTGATGAAAAAACACCCACTTAAAAGTTTCATAGAATTGAACAAAATTTAGAGGTTGCTACCAGCGATTAAAATTACGTTCATTGTGAAAAAATAAAGTGAAAATATATTCCCAATTTTCTATTGCAATATTTGACATCAAAATGAATTTGGGTTGGTTAAGGTAGAAACATAACCCAAATACTTATTTCCTATGCATAGAAAAAAATAATAAGCATTTTATGGTTGCTATGCTGTGTAATATTGTCAAACAAAAATCATGCAAAAGTTCCACTACGCCATTCATATCATTGGTATACAATTTCAGTCTTTTACATTCACCAATATTGTAATTTTTTCCCCTTTGTTTCGAGTAATGTGAAATATACAAGCCTTTTTCTGATCGCTACTCATCATCCAAACTATTTGATAATATCTCTTTAAAAAAAACTTGATGAAAATACTTTTCTGGTGAAAAATCTGAATGTTAGTAATGAAATCCTCTATTTTTTCCCCTTTGGTTTTAGTTCTACAACACCTGCTGTTCAGTGTTTCACTGGAAGAGTTGTTCTTTTAGGTTTCTTTAAGAAAGAGACTCAAAGTACATTCAGTTACAACAGAGGCTGCTAAAAAAAAAAAAAAACTTTCACTACAGTTGATTCAGATTCTTCATGATTTTCTTTCTTTCAAAACTTCTTCTTTTCACGCAAGTTCTGTTGCCTTTTAAAATAGAGATTTATATTTTACCAATTTCACCTTGTCCTCTTAGTTTTCTTTCAGTTAGAAATAATTTCTTGCCTGGAAGTGAAATCTTGCATAAAGTATCATCAGCAAGAGCAAGGTTAAACAAATAATGGTTGCAATAATTTTGTTTTTGATTGTTGAAATAGAACTCTTAATTTTCTTTTTGAGTTCTTAACTGACAACTTGTGTTTCTTTGAGTTACTAACCGACAGTTAGTTAAGAGGTTGAGAGTTGAAGTTAATTAACATAATTTAATGAAATATGAAATAATTTCAAACTTAGTAACAAACTAATTCTTTACTAATTAAAATTAATGACAAAAAGATAACATAAATGAATATTATAATAATCAATGCAAAAAAATTTAAAAGTTTTCAAATTTTGCAGCAACGGTAGCAACCTCTAAATTTTATTCAATTTTTATTTTTATGATATGTGAATTTTTTTTTCATCCAAAGGAACAAAATGAGAGGGTGCCTCATGAGAAAATAACATCTTCAAAAATAAGACGCACCCCAGTGGACAGTATATTACGCGACCGTATTGTTTTGGGAATAGCTGATAGAAGCATTCAGGAAAGATTGCTGCGAGAAACTAATTTATCCCTGCAAAAAAGCCATAGAGATATGTACAGAGCTGCAGAACTGTAGCAAACAGCAGTCTGATATTATACAAAGGAAAGAAGAAATTAATCTTCTGACGAGAGAAGACTGTACAGAAAAAGAAGGAAGAAATACGAAATTTCAATCATCACACAGTGCTTCGGGAAATAAACGAATCGGTCAACTCTTACTTGTTGCGTAAAAAGAGTGACTCTAGTTATTTGTGCAAGAAATGTGGCAGTCAACATTCATAAATTATTTTCAAATAAAAAAAGAACCGACTTCAAAAAACAAAGAGGAACTAAAAAGTAAAAAATAATTTTTCATACTTACATACGATTTCCTACCCAAATGTATAAATCAAATTTATTTTACAATTCTTGTACAAAAAATCAACAAAACAGCCAATTATAAAATAAACACTGATTTTAATTACTACACGATGGATTATATTAATACCTAACTAATTATATACGATCTCTTAATTTTAAATAACCATTTGAAGTCTTATATGAATATTATATTTGAATATATATTTATATTTGAAGTCTTATATAACTCATTTGAACTCTCTTATAAACTACTACCCCCCTAACGTAACTGACAACAGATCAAATCCTGAGTTAAACACTAATTTAACAAAACGCGAAAGTCTTTAAATCTAAAACTACTCAGTTACGTTAGGTAGTAGTTTATAGGAGGCCCCGACTTCAAATGGTTATTTAAAATTTAGAGATCGTATATAATTAGTTAGGTATTAAAATAATTCATCGTATAGTAATTAAAATCAGTGTTTATTTTATAATTGGGTGTTTAGTTGATTTTTGTACAGGAATCGAAAAATAAATTTGATTTATACATTTGGGTAGGAAATCGTATGTAAGTATGAAAAATTATTTTTTACTTTTTCGTTCCTCTTTGTTTTTTGAAGTCGGTTCTTATTTTATTTGAAAATAATTTTATATATGAAACATATATGAAAGCTGGTATTAAGTTGGTACAGGTAAAACCAAAAAACTCTTGAAAAGAGTCATTGGACGAGTCCAGATCGAAATTTAATTTTGATGTAATTTACTTCGATAAATACATTTTCTATTTATAATCAATCAAGTATCCATTCGTGTTCTTAGTTTGATCAATATGAATAACCAACTCAGTTTTAATTATTTGTTTTTTATCTAATGGGATAAGATTTTACTAGATAAATAGTTGGATTTTTAACATTTCCATTTTTCGAAAAGTTGTTGGGAGCATTAATGTTTCACAAATATTCGAAAAAGATTCATTGCTTGCGTTTTAATTTGTATTATGCATAGCCCTCTGATTTTTCTGTTCATTAATATGTAAAAAAAAAGAGTACGTATTATGCATTGATGTTATAACTAACTTGATTTTTCTGTGTATAGGGGGGGGGGCGGGAAACTTTCGCCCCGGGTGCCGTCAGCTCTTCGGATGGCCCTGCTTGTGTGTAATCTGTATATGGCATCTCCTATGATTTAACTGCAGACTCTTGCTCAGGCTTGTAACTGTTTATGGTTTGCTTTTAATAAATGTTCATGAAATGCAACACTTTCTAATCTATTTGATTTTACTCTGTATACTGCAGTTCTAAAATGATGTTTGCAGTAAATTACGTTGTTTGATTTTTTAATTTTTATTGTTCATGCATTCATCATAGTTTCTTGTTAAAAGTATGCTTAAAAAATTATTTGGAAAAATATTTTTTCCGCCGATTAATCGGCAAACTTTGGTCGATTATAAATAATCGGCAAAGTGACAGATTATGACCGATTAATCTGTACTGCCGATTAATCGGTGCGTCTCTAGTTAAAACTACGCCAAACTGTTGAATACTAGATGACGGAAGAGTGGGCAAATTGATTGTTTCTGTTGACAATAAATTGCATCAGTATTGAATGCGGAAAGAGAAATTAATGCATATAGTTCAAAAAATTCAATTTGGCTTTCTTCGAATGAATTGCACCCAAATGTATGACTGAGTAATTCTTTTAAATGATAATTCATTTTTAAACTCTTTCTCTTAGAAGAATTTAACCCAACTTGTCAACAAAAATCACATCAACAGTGCTTGATAATTCTTCAATTTCTACCTTACATGTGAGTCACGACTTATGAATTTCCAGCCAAGTTTCAAGCATTTTACAGGAAATATACGCAGCAGTATTGCACTAATCAAGCAATGTGTATAACTTTGAATAAACGTGGCATCTTTTAAGATTCATTTCAACCTCTATCTGGCAAGAGATAGGTTCATTGGTAAAACGTAAAAATACAATTAAGACAACACTTCATCGTTCTATTCTTAAACTCAACTACGCCACAAACGAAAGAAAAAGTACTCGAAATCTTTCGACAAATTACCTCTTTGTTTATCTTGCGAAGTAGGTTTTTTTTCTTATCAGGGTACAAACAAAAGCCGAAGACACAAACAGAGCTAATTAACGAGGCTTCCAAATCTGAAATGTGAGGACATATTGTCATGGTCTAATTGTATCTATAATTAGGAACGTTCTATGATAAGCCTTATCTTTTTAAAGCATGGGAAACTGTTTTAATGGAGCAACGATTATTTGCCAATATTTAACACAACAAAGTATATACTAAGAAGCAATTCCAGAGCTTAAATACGTTGCATTGCGGTGATTTAATTAACTACCGAAAGAGGTCAAACATTCCGTTCCACGTTTTCCCTTTGTGGTGACTTCAAACAGTTTATGGCGTAATGTAATTTCAAAAGAATAGAAAAGAAAATCACCTGTAAACACGATGAAGAATTACTGTTATTCACTAAGCTTTAAAGCGGGATACAAGTTACGGCATTTGTTTAACCTCTTTCAGCCGCCATTAGCCAGAGATTGCAGCACCTCCTATTGTTTATTTGAATTGAGAATATGCAATGTTTTCGAACGAGGGGGGGGGGGGAACGGGGGGGGGGGAGGGATGTGATGAGAATGGAATGATGCAAGGCCGAAATACATTAATAGCTAGTTCTAATTATAGACATGGGCGGTGTGGAGCAGCACTAATATTTACGTTATCTATTTGTTTCCTTTTGATTAGCGGACATTTTTCATCTGTGGGCGAGCACAAAACTCAACAAACTGCATCAACTGCGTTCTCACACTGCCCTGTCAATATCGCCCCTCCCCCCGTGCGTGTACCCTAAATTATTTTCATAAGAAAAGGGTTGTTTGGTGAGGACAGATGAGATGAAGAAAAAACGACGCGAGTTATGAAGTTCAATGTTTCACCCAGAAATTGGTTGAAAAATCTAACGGGGCCGTGGTGGCTTGATCGGTAAGGCGTTGGACTTGGGGCCAGAGGGTCTTGGGTTTACTCTTCGGTGGTCGAAGATCCACTGTCGTCATTAATGGTGACTGGGCGACGTTAAACATGCTCGTGGTCACAATGTCCTCCAAGTGAAACGGTATCTCTGGGGGTGCCAGACCAGAAAGTTATTCGGCTCCTGGCCTGGTTCTAAATTCTCGAACTGTCTATAGATGGCACCACCAGCTATTGTGTTGTCTTCTGAAGGCAAGGCGCCTGGCACGCAGTCCTTCATAGTTTGAGGGACCAGAGGTCCCTTTGATAGTTGAAAAATCTAGCAAAATTTAGCTGTAACAATCTTATTGGTGGAACTTATCACCAATGAGACTTATTTCTGGGTGAAACAAGAGGGAAGTTGAAGCTCATTTAAAAGAAGAAGCTGATTGTGAGGATGAGGGACGCACCGATGGGAGGCCACTGATCTCCCAAAGATTGTCTTATGTTCAGCAAAATTTGTCGGACGGCTCGGCAAATTTGGAGAATTGCAATATCGCAAATATGTAAAAACCCGAATGTCCCTTTCCATTAGATGTACTTATGTTAGGCGTACCCATATTTTATCATTCAATATAATTCGGAGTTCCACTCGGCAACTTGAGAATTTCCGTTTTCCCAAAAATTTGTTTAAGGCGCTCCAGGCATTGGCACCCATATAGGGGGGCAAGTGGGGGCTCAAGCCCGACCCTTAGAAATTAGAACTTCCTTGCTTTTAGTACTTTTTTTCTTTGCAAAAATGTAAAAACATTTCTTCTCCAGCCTTTGATGACTAATTTATTCAAAATATCAAATTCAATAACTCTAATCTGTAATGAAATCGGTTTCTATGGAAAAATTATCCAGCTAAAATGTGAGAACAATTTCTAAGCCCCCCCCCCTCCCTTAAAATATTGCATATGAGCGCTTATGACCCCAGGTGAAGCTTTTAAGTTGGCGGCAAAACGTCGAAAATTTAAGAATTGGATTCATCCATAAGATCACATCTTTTGCATTGGTAAACGAGCTTTCTTGTAACTCCGAAACACTTGTATGCAGCTTTTCTGCCAATTATTACATTTGTACGTTATTTTACATTCTTTTATTTTTCAAGCACAGAGGGATTTACTCAATTCTCATTGTAAAAGAATGTTCGGATTGTGTCGTAATGAGAGAGGGAGTTGACGAGTAGGGGTGGAGCCCGCAAATTTTATAGCAGAATTTTTTAGAACCAGTTCGAAGTTTTCCAGTAGGAGGAGGGGCAAAGGATACAGACTCGATGAGCATTTTGTTTAAGAAAAAAACTCGCAAATGTAAAAACATTAATTTTTCAAAGTCGGAGGGGGGCGGGGGTTGCATTTGACGGGTCGTAAAACCACTGTTTTTAGTACAATTTCCTTTCAGAACTTCACCCCACCCCACCAGGACGCATCTCACGAGTTTTATCCTAACAGTTCAGGATTAAAAAGAATGTTTTAAGTCTCTCTGCAAAAATGAAAAATTTCAAAATGAAACTCTTACTTAAAATGACAAAAAAAAAAAAAAAAAAAAAAAGAAAGAAAGAAAGAAAGAAAAAGAAAGGAAAAAAAAAGTTTTTTTTTTATAAAATAGTGTGTTATCCATATATGCAATTCGTTCCAGCCTCAAGTTCTTTGGGAGAGGGGTAATTGAAAGAAGCAAGAGTTGGCATTCAGTCAAGGATGAAAGGCTTCAAAATTTGTTGCGGACGAAGTAATAAGAGTGACATCCGCTAGAGGTACCGCAGCCATCCATTCCGACAATTTGCATATGCAATGGAAGGAGTCTTGATTTATTATGTACTTTTCTTTCCACATGATATGAATGATTTCATAACTGTCAACGCCGGAAAATAAATGCTTTTGAAAGATTGGAGCGACACGAATTTGAGTCTTCTTCTCGAAGCCGTCGTTGAGATTATTTTGTGGGCATTGCACGTGATCCCCCAAATCGCGCGTCAAAAATAATGTACACAGAGACGAGAAAAAAGTGAAAATGAACATTCAGCATTCATTTGAATTTAGACGGCTTGAATTCAAATTATGTTTTTTACAATCACGAATTGCGATAGGGCCCTACTCATCGGGTTTCTTGTTTCTACAAATGGAATGGAAATGGCCAAGAAATTTGCACCCGTCATTTTATGACGAGTGATTTTCTTATGTTTTGGTAATACGAGGCACATTCTTTAAAAAGAAATTGAGTATGATGGGGTAATAAATATAAAGATTTTATGGCCGATATCCACCAGTATACTTACCATAAAGATTATTTACAGCAGATAACCCGTTATGTATTTTTATTTCTTATCAATCTTCAATAATTTAATCAGGAAGTTTTATATTTAGACTAGCTGAGCTTTACTTAGTGCACCTCGAAAATAAAAGTTATGTCAAGTGACGCATGTTCAATAATCAGGCTTGAAAAAAAAATCAGTGAAATTTTGCGACAGATTGCGGAAAAATAACCAAAAAGGAACCATTTTAAGTCCCCCGATTGCAGGAAAGCCTCAAAACAAAAGCCAGAATTTTATTCTTCACATTCGAGAAAATAAATGGCAATAGATCTTCCTTCTCAATGATTTTCTTCACGCTGCAAATTTTAATAAAAACATTGTTGCGAAAAGTTGAGATGAAGCACTGAATAATAATTTGAATGGAGGAAAGCTTTCGAAAAATAGGGATTTTATGTCGAAATCTAAGTAGCACAATTAACAGTTTTTAATTGATATCTCCGCTAATTACTATCGGAGAATTATGTTAAGTAGCCAAACATCAAGACGGGAAAATAACGAATCCATCAATACCTGGTTCGATGGTCAGTTTACTGGCGTTCGGGAGAAGTAGCTCGGACTTAGATACATACATACACAGATACACACGCTCAGTTTTTAATTATATAAGATGAAGTTTTGCTAAGTTCATCTAAAGTGTTTTTTCCTGGAAAGAAAAAAATTTCATACTAAAATCTTTTTGAGTTTAGCCCTGAAAAACTAAGAATAAATTCAAACCACAGACAATTTGTAACTCTGATGATGAAAATTTCGCTCTCTAAATAAATGTTAAAATCAACCGTTATCATGGTAAGCTGAAAATTCAGAGCAACAACAACTTCGGTCAAGTGAGGATAGGAAGCAATTCACGATTGTTCAAAAATTAAAATAATTTAGGCTTAATTTTAATGAAACTTCTTTCCGCTCTCTTTGACGGGTTCAAAATCACCAATGGGTTACACTGGGAAAAAGCGAATTTTTTCAGTTAAGAGAACGTCAATAGCCCGAATTTCCGTAGTGAGTAGAGAAATTTCTGGAAAACTGGTAACTCGATTAATGGTTAGACAAAGTTAAGAAAATAATCACAGTACTCATTTTGTATCTGCGAAATTTAGGAAAATGGAAGATTTCATTTAACCTTCTTTCATACTCGCTTTTTTTAAAAATTAATGAATTTCGTTCCAAAGTTTTCATTCAATTCTTCTCTGTAAAAGAATTCTATAGCGTTTGAAGCAACAAAAAGTGCAGCTAATCTTAATATCGTTACATTTACGTTGATTGGAAAGCATTCAATAAAACTTAAAATTAAATTTGAGAAGAAGAAATATAGGCGGTATTTTGTAAAGGCTATCTGTACAAAGTTGTATAAGAGAGGGCGGGGCTAAAAGTTCCGCGGGTAAGTTGTTCCTTTTGAAATAGCTAAATGAAGAAAAAAAATAAATGTATTTTGTAAATCTTCTTTATTTTTATCTTTACTCTTTCTTATCTTATCTTACTAATAATAAAGCTGAAAGTCTCTCTGTCCGGAGGATGTCTGGATCTCTGTGACGCGCATAGCGCCTATACCGTTCGGCCGATTTTCATGAAATTTGGAATAAGTTAGTTTGTAGCATGGGGGTGTGCACCTCGAAGCGATTTTTCGAAAATTCGATGTGGTTCTTTTTCTATTCCAATTTTAAGAACAAAAATATCATAAGATGGACGAGTAAATTACGAAATTATCATAACGTGGAACCGTAACATGGGTACAAGCCAATTGGCGAGAAAATTCACCATACATTATTTGTAAATATACAGGCGAACCAAAAGACCTTTTAATTTTTCCATTACGGGCAAAGCCGTGCGGGTACCACTAGTACCTAATCAAATGGAATGTTGCAGCGCACTGATGGCAGTTATATTATTGGCCAGGCCAGTAGCGTCCGGTACATTAAAAGCTGAGCACGTGCATCACTGATCTACTTTTGAAAATATTTTCGTTTTTGAACTTTTTGGTCTTTCTCACGAAATTTAAATGATAGAGTTTAGTTCTTTGGTGTTTTTATAGAAACATCTGTTGTGCATTCTAAAATATTGCGCTGAAACGATTTACGTTTCGTTATCTAACTTAAAATTTAATTTTTCAAGGGCTTGTGCTTGTGAGGTAGTTGTTCCTTCTTTGTGGGGCAAGTTGCTCCGAGAAAAAACTAGCCCCAAGAAACTCCTTGCCCCTATTTATCTATAGCAGCAGTGCAGTAAATAAAAACACATAAATAAACATTATATGTATATATTCTGTTACTGTAAAAACTGTGTTACTAACTTCTAAGAAACATAAGACAGACCCATATTAGAGCAGATGACGGATACTAACTACACCAATAGAAATTTGTTTTCTTAAAAAAATTGCTTGATAGGGGAGCTATTGTCAGAAATTCGGGACTTACGCAAAGAATGGTAACAGATTTGACAACAAAGATGTACATTTAATAAAATGGTGAATTTCGAATTTTAAACTAAATTTGTTTTCTGGAAATTTTGTATTTTTCAAAGGCGTCTGTTATTATTTAAATTTGCATCGTAAAAAAATCAATTGACTTTTAAAACTTACAAGTTATTTTCTAATTTTAGTTTTTTAGCTGTAAGACATTATTTTTACATGTTTATTTTTATCCTTTAAAAATATTCTATTGTATTTTATTTAATACATTTTAAAAATTTGAAATCCTGACATGCTTTTGTACAAAGTTTTCACTAACCGAGATCCCCGGCATTCGAGGAACCTGCGGCCCCAGTTACTCGGATAAACGAAGTTCTACTGTACTATATACCGTTTCCATTAAAAAAAATCACGGTTTTTCATAGAAACTACCATATAATTTCTTTCATTTTGCATATTTTATAGGCTGAAAAATAAATCTATTATTTCGCAAATAGGTTCCAAAATCAAAATTATTCTTTCAGGTGCGCCTTACACATTTGAAAATAAAAATAAAAAATGCTAATTATTGATTCCATCATAGAAGAATTAGCGAACAAATCATTATAATACGGTCCCTTGAATTCGAAACCAGTGAGATAAATGTATTCTGCAACTCTAGGCCTCTGAATCCAGTAATACTTCCTTAGCAAACAAAAATGCTTTTATTCAAAATATGCTGTATGTGTTTTGTGTTTTTTTTAATTAACTACGAAAAAAAGGCAAAAGGTGAATTAAAAAGTTATAAACAAAATAGTGAAATTAATTTAGCCTTTTGGGGGAGAGGGGAACGTGCCCTCTGCCCCCCCCCCCTAAAATCCGCTACTGTCCAGGTTGTACAAATTAATAAAAGTACGGTTTAAACAAAATAACCGAAAAATTGAGCCAGGGTACATAAAGAAACTACTGTACGCAGTAAAAATTGTATTTTGAATTTCAAGAAAATAAAACACAAAACTGAAGAACAAAATTTTATAAATGCGTAACAAAAATACAAAAAATGGCCTACAAAGATTCATTATTGCACTAAATTGCATTTTATTTATATAGTGTACACTTAAACGGCTCTCTTGATTAATCGACATCCAGTTAACTAGGGTATATATTACTGAAAGGTTACTGTATTGAATTCCTACTAACATGGTCAATACAAAATCAATCACGTGACTTGAGGTCTTGGGTTCACGCATGAAAGTTCACTCCCTCCATTTTATCTCTCCTCAGTGGCGCAAACTGAACGAATTTTGGCTAAGTATCGACTTTTATTGCATTCACCATTACGAGTCGAGGATTGTATACATTAGTCGGTAAACTTGATAAACATGGCTAAATATTCAATAATTTATCACATTTACCAATTTTAGAGGGGATTGTGAACAATCACCGGGGATTATACAAAATCACCGGATTTATCACATTTATCGTAACAGATATATATATTCGATATCGGTTTCAAATTTTTAGCATATATCATAACCATTTTTTAAGTATTCATCAAATAACATGTATGTACATTTTTTCTTCAAACTGCACGATTTCTGTAAATAAGCAAAACAGACAGGATGTACCTTGAGTTTTCGAGGAAAAAAGCACCGCTTAGAGTTTCTATAGTACATTATATGCATTACAATTAGTTTTTACGTATCTGCATAGCAATGAAGTATAAAATCAAGCTAAATGACCCGAAAATTCCTATCAAACGCACAAAAAAACTTTGTTACAGCCAAGGAATTTTGCAATTGAAAAAAATGTTAAAAAAAAAAAAAACATAGCATTGAGTTAGTCTGTCGAAATTTTGTCTAACATTGTGAATTCAAGAAGAAAAAGCTACATACTGCATTCACTATTTTTTTTCTCGAATTAGAAATTGAAAATCTTTTTCAAAGTACATTTATTAAAGAAAACCAACATATTTAGCAGAATATGCTTAACATTTTATTTTTCAGTTTAATGAAATACGGTGTATTAAAATTTTCTGACGAATCAATGTTTAATGTAGGGCTTCCGTGTTGTGATTCATAACTCAGAAACACCGGTCTAATAAATACCCTAAATAATCCATTATTTTTTCAATATGGCTCTTCAATTTCATCAGGGAAAAATGTAAAACAAATTACGCATTCAGCAAAAATTCCGCTTTACAATTGAGGGAGTTTTAAAAAGCAAAATGTTCCACTTACTTTGCTTAACCCAAAGAACTTCAAAAAACCACGTGCTCTTATGTCACCGAATCCGCTCTAACTGTTAGTTTTCCCCAGGATCACACCAGCTTCTTTTCTTTTAAAGAAGTTAATCAAAAAACTGCGTACAGCACCCACACCTGGTCTAAAATAAGAGACATCGTCTGTGTGCAGAGCCCTTGCTGCTCGAGCTCTAATTTTAGAACTTCAACTCTCCCACCGTATCCTTCGCAAACCGTGGTGATTGTATCGGCAAGTTTTTCAGTTCTGCAGAAATCCTGGTTTCGTAGGAAAAGGATCGATTTGGGTGATCTGTTTTGAAATAGTGATCATGCAAAAATATAGTGTATTTTCAATGCAAAGAAAAATCGCGTTTTTTTTTTTTTTTTTTTTTTTGTAATCTGATTTATAATAACAGTAAGGGCTGATTTATGAAATATAGAAATGTACGACAAATGCAAGTTTATTTTAACTACCTATAATAAAATTAAATGAATTCAATAAGTTCTAAGAATAATTCATGCATATCCAGTGGAAAAGTTTGGGGGTTTATCGCTATGTATTTTTGGGGGTAACTTTGTCTACGCAAAATTTTTTGTATGTGTGTCTTCGGATCACTCTTTGGGGCCCTTTTACGGGGGAAGGGGGGAGGGGGGCTCACAACTGCAACGTTTTCAACATAGCAATCCGTAAATCGATGACTTAGGCCACAAATCGCACTCCGGTAATATAAGTGTGCTTATAAAATGTATTTATTTTGTTATGCTTTTTATTTTTACATCTTGTTTTTTCTTGAAAACGATTAAATGGGCGATTCTCGAAAAAATGTTCCGTGCGTAACGCTAAGTTTTTATTTTATTCAAGTAACTATTAATTAAATATGGGACTAACTGTTATGCTTTGATAGTATATTAAAAAGTGTATCATTCCCCAGCAGCATTATTTTTTGAAGGTTTTGGTTAGCTGCGAAAAATAAAAAACTTAGCGTTATACGCACGGGACATTTTTTCGAGAATCGACCAAATACTTATTTATTTACTTATTTATTTATTTTGTTAAAAACACATATCGCATCCCGGCAAAGGAAAGCGACACAGCTCAAAACTTGGGAAAAACCGCTCTAGCTATTGGTTTAAAAACTAAATTTTACACTCTGCCTTTCCACAAAACTCGCAGAAGATAGCTTAAATATAACTGGTGCGGGGTGGTGTGAAAACAAAGAATCAAAAGTGACACAACATTAAAATTTCGTAATTTAGAAGAAATATTTTCGAACTTAAAGTATGCACTATTAATTTAAGCAACAAAAACTAACCAGTACACATCACATTATAATTGTTTACGCGCATTGTAATATTTGAGACCAAATCACTTCACACTCTTATTGCGTAGACTTTGATTTTCTCCCCATTGCTGCTTTTTAGAGTTGTGTCATTTTCCTTGCTGGGGTGTGATATATATATTAGTTGCACGTTTAAAAGGTGCTACTACTTTATTTGTTCGTTTATTAATTTTTTACGCATCTGTTTTTTCTTATATGTAACATATTTTGTTTTTAGAAATGAGCTTAAAATGTTAAAAAAGTATGTTTCATATAATTTGCAGTCTTGTCTAATGGGGTTGTTTCCATCAGTCAAAAGTACTACTATTTGTCACTAAAGTTGATAGAATGAGAAAAAAAAAAAAAAAAACAGGGAGTGAAAAAAAACTTTTATTTTCAAAACGTTTAATTTTTAATTAATTTTTTTTAATGCCGGATTTTTCAAATAAGGCATGGTCTTTATGACGTTACAAGTGATAAACTACTCCACAGGCACACAGTGGGGCAGCCTAATGTTAATTTTGGACATTGGGCAGAAAATTAAACCATTTAGTTTTGAATTTTTACTGTTGTATTGATAAACTAAGAACATATTCCCACTAATCTTATTAGTTTTTAACATTATTACCCGAAGATAATACCTTGAATTCGAAGAATTAACTAGCTACTTCGTTAGAAGACAATTTAGTAAACAATAAATAAATTGTTTAAGAACTGTTAAAATTTAATAGTGTGATGTGCTGGGCTTTATGCACTCCTAATAAATAAGAAAAACACCCATAAACGTTTCTTAGAAAATACGAAAGTTTCGGAGATAATTTTCAAAGTATTTTGAATGTATTTTTGAATTACGAAAATCGCTAACAAACGCTAACAAAACTATTATATCCCAAGCATTGTAGAGAGTTTCAGCTTTCATAATCCGGTTTCAGTTTTTGCCTAAACCTGCCTATTCAAAAGATATTGAAAATTAAAGAAAAGTAAATATTTTACTACGAGGACGACGAAACGAATACGAAATGAACGTTGCACGGAACGTATTATTTACGTTGGTTTTTTCACTTCAATCAAGTAAACATGTTTACAGTTTTCAGTTTGTTTACTTTTTATTGCAAATTATTTCAATTAAGTACTTCGAGGAATCAGTTTCATTGTGTCATTTGTCGACTGTGGGACAAAATCATATGAGATGCTTGGAAGCATGGTTTCGTTTGCTTATTTCGGGGACTACAAAAATTGGTACTATTTTGAGTTATAAGTGACAGCAGACGAAAAAGACACAATAATCTCCCAAAAATACTTCTCATAAATTGTATGTACGCAATACCAAACCCATCACAAAATGAGTAAAAATGAAAACAAGGAGCAAGCATATTTTGAAAAGATCAAAATATTATACATGTACATCAAGAAAAGTGTTTTTCTTCAAAAAGCAAACGTTTGTCCTTAATAAACATCTAATTTCTTTTATTACATTCTATATTAGGAGAACTTACAGCAAGCTATTTACTTTTTAGAGCATTAAAAGCTATTTACTTTTGATTTTAGTCCAGCAAGTTGTCTAAAAAACAAAAGTAAACACTTTTTAATTTAAATATCCATTTAATACTTCACCAGATTTATACAAAATAAATTCTGAAGGAATTATCATGCCTAAAAATTTCTTCTTTTATTCTGAAGTATCATCGTCAGAATCCCCGAGTTCAGCTATCCAATATCCGAAAGTAATCAGTGACGCTTCGGATGACTTGCATTTAACTATGGTGGATGGCAAAATTTGCAACTACTTAACGGAACTACTATTGCAACTACTTCCTCGATGCGTTGTTATATTTTCGACGCGCTACCTAAAGAAATGAATAATTTAAGTGTGGTGAACAAAAAAGAAATTAAAGAAGACCATTTTCGTTTTGGTTTATCACCTCTGTATTGTTGGATACGTTGTTTTGAATGCCTCATACACATTGCTTATAGGCTTGACTTCAAAGAGTGAAGTGCGAAGTCACCTGTCCACAAAGAATTTTTACAACAAAGAAAGGCAAGAATACAAAACGACTTTAAATCTAAGCTGGGGTTGATGGTAGATTATGTAAAACAAAGCCATGGAACATCCAACGACGGAAATACGTCACGAAAGTTCTTTGCGAATGCAGAATTATCAGCTTCCATAACCGGAATAAATCTAGACATGATAAAACGATTTTCAACGATTTTGCAAGTTATTTCATCTGGATTCACGATTAAATTTAAAAAATTTGAAATATATATGAAAGAGACAGCTCAGATGTATGTGAATTTATATGGTTGGTATTTTATGCCCGTTACAGTGCATAAATTACTTATACATGGACCCGAAATAGCTAAATATGCTATAGTACCAATCGGTCAACTCTCCGAAGACGCTCAAGAGACAAATCATAAGTATTTTCGATCGTATAGGGAACTGCATTCAAGGAAAACGTCCAGAATAGATTACAATGGAGACGTTTTTAATAATTTATTAATAAATTCTGATCCTCTTATCTCAAATTTGCGTCCAAAGATTTGCAGTTTGCACTACGAAATGTCACAACAAGTGAAGAATTTGCTTGAAGATGATGGAATGGAAATTGGCTAAAATACTGTTACATATTCTTTAAAAATTGTTTTTAAATGTTAATTAAATATTTTATTTTGCACTAATGACTTAGTATTTAATTATCTTTACATTTTAAATAACAAAATATTATCACATTTTTAAGTAGAAATTGGTTTTACTGAAATGTCCAAGCTCTCCGTACACTTGCCCCACTGTGAGGCACCCTGAATGCTTACGCTTGCTGTCTACCGCGTTTCCAGATTATGATAATTGAGAAGCGAATTAAATATTGCGCTCTACGCTTGCTATCAACCATACATAACGCCAGTACATACTCACATAATGCAAGTACATGTGAGTGAAGAAGCGATTTAAATATTTCGCTCTGCGCTAATGGCATCAGTGAATAACATTTTTCATCACTTGTGATGTCATGTGCAGGAGCGTAAAAAATGAAATTGAATCTCCGCACCGATTAAAATAATCGTTAAAGAATATTAAACTTTGTCAAATTATTTTTATAATGATCAAGTACTATGGTTTTCGGAATGCTCTTTCAGCAAAAAAATATTTTTTTAATTTTAAAAACGACCCCATTAAGAGAATATTGATCAGATGCTAGAAATTCGGTATTAGTGTACGGAAAAGTAGACTCGTTTAGTTCTGGACGGAACTTCTTGTTTCAACCGAGAGAAAAATCAGTTAAGATTAAAAAAATGTGGGGTCATTCTCACAAAAACGGTCATTTTCATGTTCCTGTAATAATTTACGAATGATTTATGATTCATACACATTTTTAGGGACTAAAATACTTTTCAGGATAGAGTTTAACAAAATCATGAAAAGTAAAATTTCTATATTTTATTTTTTATGCCTTTAATGCAAGTTTATTTCTTTAATCTATATATATAAAAACGAATGTTTGTATGTCATCCATGAACTCAAAAAACTACCCGGCAGATTTGGCTGAAACTTTCACCGTTTGTTATTTTTGGTACTGGGAATGTTTATAGACCAGTTCGAAAAAAATCCGATCGATAGTTCCTTTTCTATTCCAATTTAAGTCACAATACATTGGATAAATACGAATAAAATTATCGGCTGCAGAAATTAATTCGCGTGAAAGATCTCATTGATAAGAAGTTAGCTGTTGCCATTTTTCTTGAGTTTCAACAAATAAATTCTTTCTTTATTGTTTTATGGCTTTTCAAGCAACGGGGGGGATTTAAAACTTTTTCTATTTGATATTTTTAGCGAATGATTGATCTTGCAAACTGCGTGAGTACAAAATTTGAGTATAGTCACGGCTTCACTTGATACCTGGACCGATTATTATGAAAATTGCTATATATGTGTATTTTTCCACGAAGAAGGTGCATAATATGCTCATTGAAGCCACTCGCCACCAGGTGGCACTGCAGAGTAGCAACTTCTGCCCCGTTCAACCATTGTCATGAAAATCAGTATAATGATGTATTTTTTTGTTGGCGTAGCAAAGCGCGTCGGGTACAGCTAGTGTTTAATAAAATATGTCGAAAAATTCTGTAATTTGTCAGTTATTCATATATCTATGGTTTAATGCAAAAATATGGAAAATGACCTTTTTGCCAGAATTGGGCACATGTATGAGTTGGAGGAAAGTCAGCTAACCAATTTAAAACAAGGCCGTCTCAAGGGGTGGGATGCCATGAAATCGCCCCGGGAACCACGAAATGAAGGGGCGCCGGAAGGCGCCCCTCATTTCGACGAACCTCGACGACATTCACAAGAAAGGAGGAAAATGCTAGGGATCAACCGATGGCATTTTTTGGCCGATGGGCCGATGTCGATTGTTCAAAGATGGCCAATGGCCGATTGTTTTCCTCCAAATGGCCGATAAAAACGCAGTTTTAGATGCCATTTGAGGATGTTTTGGAGCGGAGAGGTCCTAGGCCGGACATTTGAGAAAATTGAAGTTTTAAAAACATGGTTGTACACCATCTTTGGTGACGTTCATAGAAGTAACGGAATTCTTGGATTTTCTATGGTATTTTTTTTGGAAACGAAAGCTAGAAAAAACACAATTATGGACAGTCTTCGATAATATTAGGAAAAGGAGGGTTCTACGACTTTCCCGTAGAAAATTATCGAAGCTGAAGGAGCTAATAACACAGTCATAAACCATTTTTGATGTCATTAGGGGAAGGAATACGGATTTTTTTTTTTTTTTTTTAATTGCTCCTAAATGCAATTTTATACCATTTTTTTTTCTTTTTGTGTTAATGAAATGGAGGTCCGTGTTACATATAAGTTTTCATGCTTGTGTGTGTGTGTGCATGTGTAAATCAGGATGCATAGTAATTGGTATGTACTAAAAGTCAATCTCTCCCCCCCCCTCCCAAGAATATTTTGATTCGCCCTTGTTTAAGTCTTGACAATTTTAAAGAACTTTACTTATGAACTGCTATGAAATTCAGACGGCTTCAGTGTGTGTAAGGAAACAGGGTCGACGAGAGGCCATGTCAGTCTAGTCGGAAACTAGGGACGTGTCCCTTGAAGGGGCTCAGTTCTGAATCAGAGTAATGAAAATTTGACAAGTTTTATGGCAGGGGTGGGGGGTGGCAACTAAACTGACACGGGTCCTGCCTTGACTCTCGGCTGCTCTGCAAGGAAATAATACTGAATCATCAATAGTTTCGAAATACAAATTCTAAATATTTTTAATAACTTTCCTTAAATGAGTGAATATGCATCTGGAAAAAAAACAGGGACTAAGGAACTTTAACAATCTGGGGCAGACAGCGACAAATGACGTGTGCCCATTCGTTTGAGCACTAATGCCGACAAAATATAGGCATTCATTCATTCATCCTGCTCCAGATTAGAGGAAAGACGTGTCAGACGATAGACAAGGTACCCGATTGGATGCTTGCCAGCTGCTTCCAACCGAAATTGTAAATCAAAAATAATGGATTAACAGTCGTTGCCTTTGTTCGATTACCAAATGAATGTTTTCGAAAAGCTTTTTTTTTCCTACAGAACTTGGAAAAACGATAGGTAAGATTAAATAAAATTAACTTAGTTATAATGTAGAAAACGTTGAAATTGCTTGTGTATTTATGAATTTTGAGATATATTTTCACTTTTATTTTATTTTTTACATAGCAATTTATTTGTGTTATTTTCAAAGAGTGATTTTAAGTAATATGCACTCATAAAATTTTTATGATTTAAATATTAACTTTATGAAAGGCTAGCTTTCATAATACCTGCACATTCTTCAACTAGATTCTTTGCAGCGTAAGGTGGGATACAAACATGGGCGCCGTTGGGGGGGGGGGGGGGCAGAGTGGACCTCGAGTCTCCTTCTAGATATTGGTACTGTCAATATATTTTTTTTATATAAAGATTGAACAAATCATCATTCAAAACATTTCAACATACGCTATTAATGAATGATCGTTTTTAAAGTTTTTAAATTTTCTTTTTCTTCATTTTTTTTTTTAATTTTAATCTGCAATGGTTTTTTTTTTTTGCTTTTATAATCATAACAATGAATTTTAGGTAAAAAATTTCCCCCTGTCTTCTGAAGAAAAAAAAAATATAATTCGCTTAAAACGTTAAAAACCCGTCAAATTTAAACAAAGAAAATTTTCACGAATGTAACTTTCTTTTAATTCTTTAAACAAAAGAAGAAGAAATAATTTTTATTATTTAAATAAAAGCCATAAAGCATAGGGTCTGGTGGGGGAAAGTGGTCGATGGGGTAAAGTGGTCATACGTCAAATAAATGACTATAGCTTGGAAATAAATGTTCGAATGAATGGGAAAATTTTATTTTAGGTTCGGGGAGTTAGAAACTACATTTTGAATACAAAATTTCAAAACCTGGCAAAATTTTATTTGGTAAAAAAAATGTTTTGTGTAAATATGAAAATTTTAAAAATCTAAACACCTCTTTTAACTTCTTTGGGAAATTTTGTTTGTTAGAATTATGAACAGATTGACGGCACAGGAAGCTTCCTACATGTCTTAAGATCGTTTACTCATTAGCAGTTAGCTGAATATATATTTTAGATCATGTTTTAGAACAATTTCAGTAAGATGGGGTAAAGTGGTCATAATATTAGGCTTAACGAATATTGTTCTTCTAATGTCACTTAAGAGTTATGTATAAGGCAGATATGAATTAAATATTAATTTCACTTAATATGTATTGTTTTTACCGTAAATGAGGTTAAATATATGAGTATATACGTATGCACACGCATATACTCGGTAGGCACGTATACAAACGTATTCACATAAATGCACCAATAAATACGTATATGGGTATCTGCGATATGGGTATTTTTTATCTATGCAGATATACATTAGACTGTACAAGTATATACTTGCTTTTACTCGTATGTATACGAACACTTATATACTCAGGTAGACACGTATATACACGTACGCACTCGAGTAGATACTTACATACAAGCATATGACATACAAGTATACAGTAGGGTGGAACAAAAAAAACAAAGTTTTTATTTTCGAATCGTAATAGTGCGGAAAAGTTGCGATTGGTGAAGACTTACGAAACAAAACAAAGATTTTTAAAATCGGATAATATCTTCCGATCCCGCAACGAGCCTGAATATTTGAAAAAATGGAAAATTTCGTGTTTTCTTAGTGATTTTTCAAAAATTTTGTTTTATGTTTCTTTTTAAGGCTCTAAGACGGAAAAGTTACGATTGGTGAAACCTTCAGAAATAAAAAAAAAAATTGAAATCGAATAATACCTTCTGATCCGGAACCAAGCCTAAAAAATCGAAAAAGTTGAGAATTTCAGGATTTTTCCGAATTTTTAACATTTTTTGATCAATGTACTTTTTCAGGCTACAGAACGGAGAAGTTACGTTTAGTAAAGACTTCAAAGCGAAAAAAAAATATCTTTTTGAAATAAAACAATATCTTCCGATCGCGCAACGAACCTACATGTTTGAAAAAATGTAAACTTTAAGCCCTTTTTCAGCTTTTTTTTTCTTTTAGTTTAACGATCCTCATAAGTTCGGTATGAAATACTAATGGAAGAACGTTTGTTTATAAAACAAATGTGATATTTTAGTACTAGAGCCTGCCTGTAAATTGTTCACATGGCCCTTTAATCCCGCGATACTCATATTTGTTTATGCCGCTTAGTACAGTGTATGCATCTAATACGCCCCATTAGCGAAATAAAGAACCGCAAAAATTTCACAGACGGTGCCATTCATGTTTACAGAACAACTCAAACCTGTCGATACTTACCTGACAATCTAAAACAAGTAATTTACCCTGTCATTGAAAGAAACTCTTTCTTTGCGCATCCCGAAAACTTTTTAATGGCAATGGTGTTTGATGAAAGGAGGCACATAAGAGAACTTTAAAAACGTCTTAAAAGCCAGAGAATCTGTTTCTAAAGGCAAAAGCATTAGAAACTTTGTCATTCCATCTCTAAATTTCGAAGCAGAAGGTTACACAGAGATTATTAATTGGAACGCGACAAAGCTATCTTCTCCACCTTTTCTTCGAAAAGTTCCTAACAAAGACATTGAAAATCTTATTGCAACAGGCACTATACCCGACTGGGATATGAAACTATTCCCCTGCCGTACGCAAGCTGTCGAAAGATGTGTGAGCTAGTGACGGAGGCTTCACTCAAAGTGTGTGGATTTAAATCAAGAGATGGCTACTTAAGAGCAACATTGAAATCCAGATCAATTATGCCCGAATTTTCCAAAAAATCTGATTATAAATTAGCTTCAACAACTAACACTTAAAACAATAAGACTTGTATACTGGATTGTAAATTTGGTAAATATTTTATAACGTTTTATTATTTGAAAATGTTTCATTGTTGTAAAGAATAGTAGTTTTGCATAGTCAAGAAATAAATTAATGTTTATGTGTAATATAGGGTTTTTAAAAAGGCTTTTCCCTGTAACACCGGGAAAAAAAAACAACAAGAACAATTTTATTTTCAATCACTAAGAATAGATGAAATTCTCCCTTTTTTTACTTTTCATGCTTGTTCCTGGATCAGAAGGTATTATTTGATTTCAATATGTTTTTTTAAATTTCTGAAGGCTTCACCAATCGTAACTTTTCCGTCTTAGAGTATTAAAAAGAAACGTTGGAGAAAATTTTTTAAAAAATCTCTAAGAACACATGAAATTTTCCATTTTTTCAAATTTTTAGGCTCGTTGCGGGATCGGAAGATATTAACCGATTTTAAAAATTTTTGTTTTGTTTTGTAAGTCTTCACTAATTGCAACTTTTCTGCACTATTACAATTCGAAAATAAAAACTTTGTTTTTTTCGTTCCACCCTAGTATACAGGGTTAGTTTAAACTCTTGGGAAAATTTTTACCAGTTGTAGAGAGGGGAGGATAAGAAGCAAGAATCACAAGGAACATATGGTCACAAACACAATGCTGACGCGCTACATGCACGCAAAGCCAAAGACTGATGGATGCCAAACAGGTCACAAATTTGTTACATTAAGACAATTTTGCACAACATTTTAGATTGTAAGAAGGTTTTAAAGCGATTGAAGAAATTTGCGGCCTGCAGTTGTAATGCATGCGTCGCAATCACAAAGCACTCTCTGTTTTAATAACGAGACTTTTGAAAAACTTTCATCCGTCGCTGCGCCTTTGTTGCGATGCGTGTATTAGAACTACTACGGGCCGTAACTTTTAAAAAGTGCTCTAAATATTTCTTAAAAACTAAATTTTGAGTAAAATCATCTTTGTGTAAAAAATTTGTGTCCTGTTTTGCATCCATCAGTTTCTGGCTTTGTGTGCATGTAGCGCGTCAACAACCATAAACTCCTTATTATTCTTTGCTTTTTATCCTCACCTCTCATACCCCTTAGATTTTTGCTCAAGAGCTTGGATTCACTCTGCAGGCATACATGTATGTAAGCGTATATACTCGTGGATACATATATGTACTGGTTGACGAGTATGTACGGACACATAAATGTACGTATATACGTTTTTTCAGGTATATAATTGTGTTTACACGTATACATACCTATATACTCGTGCTTCCAAATATACGTGTATATACGTGAGTAGACACGTACAAACACGCACTGGATGCATCCACGAATTAACTCGTGTATACCCGTATATACATTTATGTACAGTTATGTATATACCCACAAGTACACTTGTACATATATGCGTATATACGTCTACTATACATGTATATACTCATGTATGCACGGTATCTACTCATATATGAACGTAATTACTCATGTTTACACGACACGTATATAATCGTGAATACACGCATATATTAGTGCATATACTTGTAACCATAAAAATAACTGAAATATACAAATATTAGGGTTATTTAATACGGTTTTGCATTTATTTTTAACTATGACCACTTTACCCCATGCTATGACCACTTTCCCCCATCCCATGGGGTAAAGTGGTCATAAATACAAAGGGAAAAGAAAGTGTTATAAAACTAATTAAATCAATATTTTTTTTTCTAAACTTCAATGTACTGTGTTCTTTAATAATGCAATGTAAAATAACAACAAAAAAAGTTGAGGTGTTTAAACTATTTGTTGTATTTATTATCCACCAAAGTTGAAAACCTACGATTTTATGACCACTTTACCCCACCAGACCCTATACATTTTCTTAGTCCCCATTTAAAATTATGTATATGAGCGCCTATGGATAAAACGTAGGAACTTTATAAGAGTGGAGAGGATGGCCGAATGAAATATATTTTGATTTAACTTTTGCAATGATTTTCATTATTACATTTTTTTTTATTTTAATCAATGAAGTAATTCATTGTCATGCAACTTTTTCCCATATGAGGCAGTGAGAAGCAAAGGGATGTAAGAGGTAAAATTAAAAATTTGGAGATAACTAGTACAAATGGTAGGTGAACACCTCCTCCATCTTAGGGCAAGAGATGGTACTAGTAGCCCTGATAGGTGTTGCTGTACAGCATGATTTAGAAAACAAAATCTATGAAAGCGTGCCTAGGAAGATATCTTTTAACGCGTTTTACTCAAAACTTGAAACTGTCCACTTACATCCCTTTGCTTCTCTTCCCTGTTAGTGAGCAAATTTTCAATCCCAGATCGATGAAAATAAATTACTTGTGCATAAAAATTCAAAATAACCGGAAGTGGCATTTTGGATTTTGGATATCAAATAAATGTTCACATTTTTCGTTACGTAGCGACTGGAATAAAGGGAACTCAGATTGTGAATAGCGCTACAAGTAGCGACTCTACTGTAGTAGCTACCTTTTTTAGTAGTTTGTAGTGTAGCACACTACTTTTTTTAAAAAGTAGTGTAGCGAGTAGTTCGGTACAAAAAAAAATACTCTGTAGCGATTTCTGGAAACTACTTTTCAATAAACTTTAAAAAAAAAGAAAGAAAGAAAGAATCAAGGTTCAAACGAATTTGACTGTTCCAAACTTTACACAAGTAGGAGGATGTGGAGCAAAGTGAAATGGTGAAATATTGTAGTAACATATGTAGTCTATTCCAGTTGAGAAAAAATTACCTCTGAAAATCAAAGCATATGATAATACAAGCAATTTTCAAAAAAGGATACAACAAAATATTACAATTTGACGAGTAAGACAAAAATTATTTTGATATAATCAAATGATTAAAGTTCTTGTTATTAATATTTTAAATAGTAATTGGGATCTTCTTATATTCGTTGCAGTATTTATTTTGTTAATATTTAGCTTATTTGTATTTTTAATATTTTTCACAATTAGTCAAGCGCAGGCGGGGCGAAGTGGATGGGGTACAGTAAAATAGTTAGTTCATTTCGTTTACTTATTCAATAATTTACTAAGTCACTTACGTATTCGTTTAATAACTAATTTATTAAATGAATAATTGATAATCCACTTATTAATTCATTCTTTCATTCATTTTTCTTATTCATTCACACTATATTATTCACTCATTTATTTTCCCTCATGTATTAATGAAGAAAATAATCATTTTATTAGTTTATTGTTTCATTATCTTTTTATTTATGAAAAAATCCTTTTATTTGCTCACTATTCTGTTCAAAAATATTTCTCCCACTCGAATAGAAAATATTTCATTTTTCACTTTGCTTCATAAAAAAAGTGAAAATTTTTTCCACCTTTTTCCTTAAAGTCGCAATTTTACTGCTAAAAATAATGTTTTAATGCAAGTTTCATTTTTAAATACAATGTTCTTTTTTTTATATATTGTAATTTTTTGAAACACATTTCCAATTTGTTTACTTTGAAGAAGCTCATTCATCTTTACTATTTCGTTTTGCCCAATAATCCCCTGCATCAGCGGATGCAATCAGAAATAAGACTCATAAAAATATGAACCGATATTCCTAAAGAAATAAAAAAATAGCAAGTTACCTTATACCTTTCCTAATGATATCCAGGAGTGAAATAGTTCTTGGTGAAAAACTTTTGACCATGCTTGGCCACCAAAAATGTATTTAAATAATAGCCCAGTCAATAAAGGTTTCGTGTCGCAACTAATTTAGGGAAAGCTAAATTTTTGCAGGTTGTTAGTACATAAAGTATACACTAAAAAAATACAAAGTCCCGACCCCCACCCCTCTTGCTTCCCCCCACCCCCTCCAAAACATTGCCAGAGCAGTACTACAGTACTATGATTATACGCATTTCGTGTTGCAACTACTTAACAGAAAGCTGAGTTTTAGCAGGATGTTAGTACATAATGTATTCTTGAAAAAAGTACAAAGTTCCGATCCCCATCTCTCTTGCTTTCCTCCCCACCCCCTCCGAAACATTGCAAAAGCAGTAGTATGGTAATTTTCTATTCGTGTCACAACTAATTTGGGGAAAGCGGATGTTTTTCAAGATGTTAGTACAAAAAGTATACACTAAAATAAGACAAAGTCCCGACCCCCCACACCTCTTTCTTCCCCCCTCCCCCCCCCCCTTCTGAAACATTGCAAGAGCAGTACTATGATTATATGCTTTTCGTGTCCCAACTAAATAGGGGAAAGCTGATTTTTTTTTCAAGATGTTAGTATACAAAGTATACACTAAAAAAACACAAATTCCCTACCCCTATTGCTCCCCCCCCCGGCCCCGTCCGAAACATTGCAAGAGCAGTATTTTGATTATACGCTTATAGCTCGAAAACTAATGATGATACCGGAGTATTCCTTTTTTTATATCACTTCTTACAATACTATAAACCAGTATTGTCCAACCTACGGCCCACGGGTCACATCCGGGCCATGAAACTGATCAGTGAGAACCGTTGTTTTGCGAAATGTTACAACTCGAGGACTATGTTTGTTGCAACTGGTTTCTGAAAAACAGGTTGCATTCAAAAAAAAAAAAAACCATCAAGTTATTATAAATACAATTTTTTTTATAAGGGATCATCTAACAGTTTGTTGGCTTGGTCTGAAATATTGTAACAATGCATTCCACTACAGTGTTCACACATAGACGTACAATAGAACCCAGTTTTACGACAGCTACAGTTTGTAACACAATGTTTTACAATTGCAAGATATGAGTAGGAGAATTTCACTTGGAGCAGAGGTAATTGTCATGATCTTAGGAATCAGTCTGTTGCTTGAAATATATTTCCAAACCCATTCTTCTGCTGAAAGTTTAAAATCTAACCAAGTTTGAATAAAAAATTGTGAAAAGCAAGTAATCGCTGAAATGTCCCTAAAGTCCACTTTTGATTTATCAGAACTTCCACCAACTTCAGACGTCACTCGTCAACGTCTTTTTAAGGTTTCCTCCCGATTTTTTAGGGTCAACACCAGATTCAAACTTGGTTAGGTTTTAAACGTCCGCCAGAAGAGTTGGGTTGGCATTATACATCATACAACAGACTGATTCTTAAGTTCACGAAGATTACCTCTGCTTCAAGTGAACTTCTCCAATTAATATCTTGCAATTGAAAACATTATGTGTTTCAAATTGTATTTGTCGCAGTGGTTAGAAGTAGCGCGCTACAAGTAGCGACGCTACTGTAGTAGCTACATTTTTGAGTGGTTTGCAGTGTAGCGTACCACTTTTTTAAAAAAGTAGTGTAGTGAGTAGTTAACTACAAAAAAATAGTAGTTTGTAGCGATTTCTGGAAACTACTTTTAAATAAACTGAAAAAAAAAAAAAGGTTCAAACGAATTTGACTGGAGCAAATTTTACACAAGTACATCAGCGGATGCAATGAGAAATAAGACTCATAAAAATACGAGCTGACCTCAGGCATTTCATTTTGACGCCATACGTTCTATCTGTTTGACGCCATTAGTTTTTTTTTTTTTTTTTTTTTTTTTTTTTTTTGCCGTCGTAATTTTCATATTTCACCAATATTTATATTTCAAAAAGCACTTTTTTTTCACGAAAATGAAGATATCGGTGATTTCGCGAGTTGAAAATTTGGTGAATTTTATATGAACAGACCCAAGATTAAAAAACAAAAATATTTTAGCGAGGCTTAAATATTTTTGTTTTTTAATCTTCGAGGCTGTATTCACCAAATAAAAAGAAGCTACTGAAAATGTTATAGAAAAGGGTGAAATTGAACTGTTCTGGAGAACTTACAATAAAAACGAGCATTACAGCGTATGAGAGTATGATAACGGACATTTTTCTTAGTGTCTTCTGATGAGCTAATTTATCAATTTTTTATTCAATCCTCTTACGGTGTGTGTGTATTAGGGTGTCCCACCCACCCCCCTCCCCCAGCCAAAAAATAATGAAAGTTGATTTTTCAAGTCGCACACTCTCTTATATTTTATCCTTTTACGTCAAAAAAAAAAAAAAAAAAAAAAATCGTATAATTTGAACAACGGTAGCAAGTGTCGATTATGTCTGAAAGTGTGAGCCAGCACTTGTGTAATGCTAGGCCAAATTGAAATAAAATGTTTTTTTTTTTTTTTTTTGAAACTCAAAATTTCTGTTGATAAAACGTTGCTCCTATACCCCACATATGCACCACAAAAACATTTATTCAAATTAAAAACCATTTAGATATCCCACACGTGCCTAACATTTATAATTTTCTTCAAAAAATTGAGTTTTTGATACATATTTTCAGAAATGTAAGATTTTACGAAATGAATAAGCTAAAAAATAAACAGTAAAGTAGAAAAGTAGTTAATTAACGTTAAATAGAAGTTTTTGTTTTCCTGCAATTTTTAAGTCTCCCACATAGTACTCAAAGATCAGTTTTTTTTTTTTTTCAGGTTGAGTTAAATTTTACATTTAAAATATATTTTTTTAAATTATTCGTTTGTACTTGTTGATCTGCAAATGTGTTTGCCAGTAATTTTTGAACATATATTATTTAAATTTATATGTAATTTTTTAAAAGATAACTGGAAAAAAATCAATTTTTTAAATAAAATTATAAATTTTAGGTCAAGTGTCGCATATCTAAATGTTTTTTAATTTTATAAATGTTCTTGTGGTACATGTGGGGTGTTGGGTACAGGGGCAACGTTTTATCAACAGAAATTTCGAGTTTCTAAAAAAAGTTTTTTTTTTTTTTTCGATTTGGCTTAGCATACAAGTAGTTTTACACTTTCAGGTGCAAGTCGGCACGTGTTGCCGTTGTGCAAATTATATGAAACTTTTTCTCATGATTGTTTCGACACAAGAGGGAAAAATACAAGAGTGTATGCGACTTGAAAAATTGACTTACATTTTTTGAGGGACAACCTATTGTGTATGCTTTTTATTTACTTATTTTTTGGAAAGTAGCGAAGTAGCGACTACATTTCAAAAGTAGTTTGTAGTTGCTACAGTTTGGAAAAAGTAGTTGTAGTTGTAGTTAACTACATTTGTAACAAAGTAGTTGTATTTGTAGTTCGCTACAAAAAAAATGTAGTTTTTCCAACCACAGATTTGTCGTAAAGCTAGATTTGATTGCACGTCTATGAGTTGGACACTGTAGTGGAATGCACTGTAACATTATTTCGGACCAAGCCAGCGAAAAGTTAGAAGATGGCCCCTTACATAAAACTTAAAAATATAACCAAAAGTAACATTAAACGTTAATAATGTCCGCTGCGAGAAAATAATCTCTGTTAAAATATACTGTTCTTGATTTATTTAAAGCTTAAATAGTTAGCCAAGCATTAACATTATTTTGTAGACTATCGCCGAGACAAACGAATTATAAACTTTTGCAACAAATAATTGCATTATGGTAGTACAAACTTTAAGTGAACATCATTACATTGTTGATCCATTTCAAGAAAATGATTATTATCATATTATCTATATACTAGTATTCCCGTACCCGGCATTGCTCGGATATTGGAATTAGCAGGGGTTAACAGTGCTTGGGGCACAATCCCCTATAATAATTACTTATTACCTAATTTTGGGAGGTAATAAGTAATTTTCTTTTGGGAGGATCCCGGGGCTCCTGAACTCCTTATATATATGTCCTTGTCCTTAACCAATCTTTAACTGTTATAAACGATCCTTTTAAAGTATTGATTATCTTTGCAAACACAGGCCACCCACATTTTATTGTTATACCTATGTTTAAGCAAGAACTTCTTCGTATACAATATTTTTAGTTTCTTTCTGGTGCTAAAATTATTAAGCTGCTTGATGAACTGACTTTGGTGCAAGCTACATAAAATTGGCCGTGTGAAAAAAAGTATTCTCTTAAATCGATCCCTGCTACTTTTAATCTCTGTCCTTGTGACTTGTTAACGTTTATTGCAAAGCAAACTTTTACAGGAAACTGACTCTACTAAATTCAAAAGGATAGTCCGCCTGTGATGATGTTCTTAAAAACTTCGTTTCTAGTTTTGAAAAAATGAAAGCAAAAGACCGAAACATTATTATTTGACTTGAGAAAAGCCTCGAAGAATCACGTGAGAAACAAAAACAATATCAAATTTAAAATTCGCTATCGACCAAAAGTTGAGAAGAAGTACTGAATAATGATTTGAATGGAGGAAAGCCTCCAAAAATAAGGAATTTAAATTTCAACGACAGGTTTTAATTTCACAGAAATTAAGGGGTTTTAATTAATTTCTCCTAAACTAATTGATATTTCGAAAAATCCTTTCTTAGTGGATACTTTCTTAATCATGTGGACATGCCTGCCAAATTTCAAGTCTGAGGCTTCAGCGGTATTGGCTGTGCGTTGATATATATATATATGTTATCTCAGGACATTGATTTTTATACATTAAGATATAACAAGAAGTTCTGTCTAGAACTAGACGAGCCTACTTTCCCGTACACCCATACTACTTTCTAGTACCTGATCAATATTCTCAAAAATAGCTAAAATCGCAAATTTTTTCAAACATATTTTTAAAATACTTTAAACTGATTTCTAGGAATAAAATATATTCCTCACTCATCTAAAAAAAATTAAATGCTTAAAAAAAAGAAATAGCAGCAGCTTTTAAACAAAGCAGCTAATACACTATTTTACATTAAAAAAATCTTTAACAGCTTTCAAAACGAAAAAATAATATTTAAAATTAATGAGCTCATTAAAATAAATACATCATATCAAAAAAAAAAAAAGTTTCTTTTTCCCCTGTTGCCAAAAACAATTTTTTAAATGAATTAATGCACTTACCAAAATAAATAAAAACAATAAAATGTCAACTTAAAGAAATAATTTTCATTGTCAAAAAAAAAAAAAAAAAAAAAAATCGTCTGCGCATATCTTTATGTAGAAACATAAATGACTTCGAGTTTATTCGCCGAAAACTGAATACCTAAATCAAAACTTTAGCGTAAAAATAAAAACAAGTCAGCTCAACAAAAATTATTTCACAGTCAAAACCATAGCTGTGGAGTCGGAGTCAATCTCATTTTGGGGTAAAGGAGTCGGAATCGAATATCTAAGAATCGGAGTCAGTAATTTGTCCTCCGTGTATAAATTTTTGCCAAAGCTACGAAGTCAGAGTCAAGTCGGGAAGTCGGAGTCCGATTAATTGTCGGGCATAGGAGTCGGAGTCGGAGTCAAGTGCCCCTAAATTCTCGAAGTCGAAGTCTGGAGTTTGGCGTCAAGAGCTATTCGGAACTCCAGCGCTCGAATACGCTACCTTGCGTTGATTTACAAAACTGCCGATGAAACTAAAACATTGCCACGTTGCGTTCCACGTGTGTCTGTTGACGTAAACGCAGGCAGTTTGTTCTGAGTATTTATTAACGCAATCGATGAGTCTTAGTTTGCTTTCAGCTACAGAAATTAATTCGTCCCTGAGTAGTATTCACGAGTTTCTTAAAATAATGTTAGTTTTCCTTATTTCCTTCTAAAATATGAGTTGATTGAAAATGGTGAAAGCGAAAACTGGATTAACAAACTTGGATAACGTTATACAAGGTAAAAATTTTTATTGTTTTGCATGAATTTGTAAGAATATGAGTTTTTTTTAATCTTAAATTAATTTAACTAACCATCTTTTACAGCAGCATTTAGTTGGAATGGACGGTATGCAAAATATTTTCTTGAATATATTATCGTAGAACAAAATGAAAAATGTTTCACCGAGAAAGAATTTACTTTATTCCTTTTATTCTCAGCTGAAAGGTTTCGCCAAAATTTTTTAGGGTAATAGTTTTAGTATTGTGCGACCTAAGTAGCCTTGGCGAGATTTCGCGTTTTTAGTTAAACCATTTTTAATTTTTATCATGAGTGGAATAAAACGGTAGTAAGATTACAGAATTCGATAAGTAAAAAGAAATAATGGTCAATCAACTGAAAAGAAAACTACCACCATATATCTGTAAGAATTCTGTAGATGATTTGCATAACTTGACATAATTAAATCGTAACTCAGAAATAGAAAAATCGAAACAGAAAATTTTTAAATGAACCGATTCGGGAATTCGAGAGAAATAACTCATCAACAAATTCAAAACAATAAGCGCTAGCCAAGCAAGGCAAAGAAGTATCATCTTCTTTCGATAATAATTTGTAATGTCATATTGAATTTTCTTGCATTAATTGTTGTTCTTGTCAGGCCAAAATTATTATTTAGTTTTATCAAGAATTGATAAATATCGAATTCAACGTCGTGGAAATAGCTGTTTAGAACTACGAACTAGGTAGTTTGCATTAATCTTTGACGTTTAGTAATGCTTCTTGAATTCTCATTTCTTTCTACGTGGGCCAGAATATCCACAAGACTTTGAAAATTAATTTAAAAAGAATAAAGCGAAAAATATCATACATACGAACAAAAATCACGACACTTTTAGCATTTTCTTCGTTACCACATGCGTTTGTTTTAGTTTTTAAGTCGGCCATTAGACAGTGACTGCAGTGCCCACTATAGTTCGTTGGAGTTGCGAATTTCCAACAAAATTTGTTTGAAAAAAATCCGCCTTCAAGTACGGAATCTACATTGACTTTCAGTTTCCCTGTAGGCGCTAATGTTAAGGGATTTGAACTGATCAAAATTGAACAGAAAATTGTTCAAATCAAAAAGATATTTTATATACAAGTTTTTCATCAAAAGCTTTTTCCTACAAAGTTTGTTTGAAGCCAATTCGCCTCACAGTTCGGAATTGCCTTGAATTTCCCCGTAGGCGCTAATGTTAAGTTTTTTTGAACTATTCAAAATTGAACAAAAATAGTTCAAATCAAAAAGTGAAATATGGGAATGAGGTGTCCTCTCCGAGATCTTTCGAACAAAAAAAAGTTTGTTCGAATCGAACTATTCATTCAAAAGTTATTAGGGGGGGACAGACAGACCGACAGACCGACGGACATTTTCCCCCATCTCAATACCCTACTTTCCAATTTTTAATTTTTCAATATTTATTTAATTATTTTATTTATTTATTTATTTATTTATTTTTTTGACTTTTTTTTGTTTTTTGCGATATTTTTAAGATGCATTAAGCCTTCTTTCATGCTTTTTACTTTCTTCTATATCCAATATATAGAAGAAAGTATTGGATTCGTGCAAATTTTCGAATTTCGAATTTTGACGGATTCGAACGTTTTGAGGTGTGCTGAGTTCATTTCGACTATTTTTGGAAAATGTCTGTCTGTCTGTGTGTGTGTGTGTGTATGTATGTATGTGTGTGTGTATGTATGTGTGTCACGTCTGTGTGTGACCAGTTTTTTGTGGCCGCTCTACAGCAAAAACTACCGCATGAAATCGAACGAAATTTGGTACACATATGTGCCCGTATGTGAACTTGTGCCCATTAGTTTTTGGCGCGAATTCCTCCAAGGGGGGTGGAGCAATGGGACGTTTTTTGAGTTACGCGTGCTTGCTATTCCTCAGGAAGTAACTGGCGGAATCAAACAAAATTTGGTCCATATGTTGCCATTAACAGGAGCAGGTGCTGATTCAATTTTGGTGTCAATAACTCAAAGGGGGGTTGAGCTATAGAACGTTTTTTGTCGTCAATTGTGACTGCTGTATCTCAAGAAATAACGAACGGAATCAAACAAAAAAATTTTGACAAGTAGCCCTTAGTGGGTATAAGAGCTGATTTTATTTTGGTGTCAACAGCTAAAAAGGGGGTAGCGCAATCGCCCGTTCTTTTTTTCCATTGTGAGTGCCCTATCTCAAGAAGTAATGCTACGTTCTGGTTGAAATTTGGAATATATGTGAATCCATACGTAAACAGGCTTTGGTTCAATTTTGACGCCAATCGCTCCAAGAGGTGTTGATTTTTTTTGCGAATAAAAATAGTTTTATTAATGCAACAATAAGAAAGATAAATCGTAATAGATTGTCGTCTGCGTATTTCTCGTGATTTTAATTGTATGGAAATGATCGGAAATATTATCTCAATGATTTAAAATTTTTAACTGTTGCCACTAATGTTTGTTAATAAATAAAATATTTGTAATTAATTCAAGTAAGGCTTTTAAAGTTACTTTCAATTTTCGCTCTTTGTTTTGTTTTTACAATAATTCAGACATTGGGATGGTCGTCAAGTTTTTGCATGTGTAATTTTGTTTCTGTTAGGAATATTGCTTCCTCGTCAAGCATGGGGAGGGATCAGAAAAAGGAAAAATATAGAAGAAAGTTTCGTGATGGCCACAACATACTAGTTTTTCTGCTGAAGATGGCATCTGTTAGAACAGGGCTTCGCAACCGGTGTGCCGCGGCACACTGGTGCGCCGTGACAAGGAACTCGGTGTGCCGCGATATTTTCGTAGTGATATAAAAAGAAAGAGCCTTGATGTAATTATTTTAAAGTTACGACCGAATAGCGACATACCCAACAAGTTGAGAGGTGGGATTTGGTGCCCCATCTCTTTTAAACTTCTTGTGATCTTATTACTTTCAGATTTAGAAAACGGATTCTAATTTCCACGAAGTCAACTAATTTAACAGAATTTTTTCCAAATCTTTCGCAAACGGGAGTATCGCCCCCTCACCCAGGCAGAAAACATGTCCTCCCGCCCAGAATTATAACCCCAGTTTTAGCTTTTGTTTTCCTCTTTTTCAGTTCCGATATTAATTTCATTTTATCGTAGTTTCTCGAAATTCGGTTCTGAGGCTTAACAAAATAAAAATAAAAATAAACTACAGAAACAAAATCTAGAGCGAGTGAATATTTTCGGTTATTGCTGTTTGAACAATTTTTAGAGTAAAGCGAAGAGTGCAGCTGGCTTTACTTGTACCTGTTTCATACGATAGTGCCAACTATCAGACATGTATTGCCTTTGAAGATGATTTCGTTGATCTATAAAAAGCAAATCAGCAAAGAAGAAAAAAAAAATCTAGCTTATGTTCGCTATTGGCTTTTTTATTATTATTAATTATACAGCTTATTTTAGATACAAATTATTCACTTATCAACGCTCAATTCACCAGCAGTGACATTCTGGCTTGTCTTCATACGCTCACTGTGTCATTCGGGTTGGCGTAAAACATCCACTTTAAATACGAATGTGATATGTAAAAGATCTTGGTGAGAGAAAGCTTATCAGTTGCTAAGTCTGCGACTGAATGTACTGAAACAGATGGACCTTCAAGTAAAAAGGCTAAGTCGCTGAGTAGGCAGTATAAGGAAGGATACCTAACTTTCGGTTTTTCGTGGATCGGAGATGTAAAATCCCCAAGAGTTGAGTATCTCATTTGCGGAGAGAAACTTTCAAATAAAGCGAAGGTCCCTAGCAAATTAAAACGTCATCTGTCTACTAAACATCTTTTTTACTAACGCAAAAACATCGGTTACTTCAAGCAATTGCAGGAAGATAACTCGAAGCAAAGTTTCTTCATGAAAGTCAGAGCAAAAGTTTCTGAAAGGGCTCAAGAGGTTAGCTATAATGTTGCATGGTTGAATGCCAAAACGAAAAATTCACACACTATGGGTGAAACGCTTATTTTACCAGCGTACAAAGAAATTACGGAGAATGCTAGGACCCGGAGCAGAGAAGAAAGTGGTCTGAGTGCCACTTTCTGACGACACTATCAGGAGACGAATTGATGATATGTCGGGTGACATAGAAGCAACATAGTTACAGAAATTACAAGTAGCTGGAAAATTTGCAATTCAAGTTGATGAATCAACTGACATCGAAAGCTCTGCACAACTCCTAACCATTCTGTGCTTTGCTGATGAGTGACGCATTAAAGACCGTCATCATTTCTGCAAAGAACTTCCTCATTGTGCAACCGGTGATGAGATATTTCGCGTTACAGATATATGTCTGAAGAGCAACGGGATCCAGTGGCAAAATTGTACAAGTGTTTGCACTGACGGAGCTGCAGCAATGAAATGTCCTATCATCATAGAATTCCTGTCAAATGCGAAAAATCGTAACCCAAGTGTTCAAACCATACACTGTTTCCTTCATCGTGGCTCTCATGGCAAAGAACTTACCAGATGAGCTGAAGTCTGAAGTCAGCTTTGGCTGAAGTCGTGAATTTCATAAATTCGAAGCCGCTTAACTCTCCCCTTTTCTCCGTACTTTGTGAAGAAATGGGGGCAGATCACCACTTCCTACTTCTTCAAACAGAGAATCGCTGGCTTTCACGTGGTAAGGTACCGTATCAAGAATTTTTGAATTGAGGGACGAAGTACAACAGTTTGATTTTACAAAACGAAATGCAGTACGCCAGTTTATTGCAAGACAAATATTCTCTGGCCAAACTAGCGTACTGACATTTTTGAACTCCTTAACGAATTGAATCGGAAAATGCAAGGATAAGGACATAATTTGGTGACATGTATGGACAAGCTGAACGAGTTCATCAGCTGTGGAGAGAATAAGTAGAACGTGGCTCGTTGGACAGGTTCAAACGGACCGTCAACATGGTATGTGAAGGAAATGCCATGGAAGAAAAGATGCTAATGTAGTGGCAGAACATTTCGTCATACTTCAGGACAAGTTTAGATTTCAAGAACACTAACATCGAACAGTATAACTGGATTCGCGATCCATTCTCTTCATCTGCGGATGCATCAGCTAAAGACCTTTCATTGAAGGCGCGAGAAGAATTTATGAACCTCAAGAGCGACCGTCTTAAACTTAAATTGAGCGAAGTGCCTCTGGCCGAATTTTGGTTGCTGGTTAAAAATGAGTATCCCAACATCTCTTGTCTTGCTATTGATGGGCTGCTACCATTTTCAACTACATATCTCCCCCCCCCCCCCGTCTTTTTACCAGTGAATGATAAAAACACTTCTGTATTACCATTACAAAACTAAGTTCAGTGTGCCCCGTTGATCTAGAAATTTCTTAAGTGTGCCGCAAAGTAAAAAAGGTTGAGAAGAACTGTGTTAGAAAGTTCTAAGTTGTATGAAAAACGAGTTATGAGCTTTTTTTGTTCCATGTTCGAAGGCTTTCCTCAACCCAATTCATGATTTAGTGTATCATCTCAACTCCCAGTTCATAGTTAGAATTGTTGAATGTTTTCGTGTTTCGTCTGACCGTTTGGGGCTTTTCTCAATTCAAATCTTAAAATAACGTTTTTTCCCCAAGATTGGCTAATAATAACTAGATTTGGTTGATTATTTTCCATTTAACCGGAACTTTAGTGTAATTAGTGGTTTTTTAAATTATTTGTGCTGATTAGATATTTTAATCATTATCCAATCTAACAGCAGAAACCTCGCCAAAATTTATGCAAAAAGATTTCAGTAGCGGATGCATTTAGCAGTTTTTTTTTCACCCAAGTAACACTGAAACGTTACGTCATCGTTACATCACGTTGCAATTAGTTGAAACATCGTTACCGTTTCCCACACAACGTGATATCACGTTGCTTTATCGATTCGTTACAAAAAGCGTAATTTTGAAACGTTACATCACGTTGCAAATTTCTTAAATTTGTAACGTTGACAAACATTTGCAAAAGAAACGTTACTTATCGTTACTTTTCGTTGCACCTTGCCTCGTTTTCGGCAACCTCCGAATCCTAGTGGCCATTTTCAATAAACAACTTCTGGCTTGCTTTGCCGCCATTGTTTGCAGCTTCGCAATCGCGATCTCTCATCACTTTTAGCGGTAAGTACTTTGTATTATTGTTAGTGTATTATTGTTGATATATTTATTTAATTTAAAAAAAGTGTTATTACATATTTTTATGATGTTAATGAACTGCCGTTGGTCGGAGTTTGAGTATTTTTCCCACCGTACTTTTATTTATAATATCGTTTGAAAGAATAATGTTAGATGTTTTTATTTGAGTATTTATTCATTGATTTCTTAAAAAGATGCTGAAGCTTGGGGATATGTTCCATTAATAAGCTATAAAAGCGATAAATGATACCATTTTTTACTCATTTAATCGGCTTTTTGCAAAATAATTTTGACGAAATAATTGTAGCAATTTTTTGAAAAAAATCTTGTCATGTAACTGAAATTATCTTTAGTAATAATACTTCAAACTTTAGTTAAAGCACTGATGTAAGAGGATTTTTTCAAAACTTTCATGCCTTTCGAAAAATATTTCTGGAGTTCTTTAGTAATAATAATAATTATTTTTTCAAGGATTTATTTATGAAAAAAGTTTTTATTTAATTTTTGCAGTAATATCGTTAATTTTGACTATTAATAGAACTCTAATTCGCAACTCCAACAAACTATAGGGGGCACTGAAGTCACTGTCTAATGGCGGACTTAAACACTAAAACAAACGCACATGGTAACGATGAAAATGCTAAAAGTGTTGTGATTTTTGTTCGTACGTATGATTTTTTCGCTTTATTCTTTTTAAATTAATTTTCAAAGTCTTGTGGATATTCTGGCCCACGTAGAAAGAAATGAGAATTCAAGAAGCATTACTAAACGTCAAAAATTAATGCAAACTACGTAGTTCGTAGTTCTAAGCAGCTATTTCCGCGATGTTGAATTCGATATTTATCAATTCTTGATAAAACTAAATAATTGTGGCTTGACAAAAATAACAATTAATGCTAGAAAATTCAATATGACGTTACAAATTTTTATCGAAAGAAGATGATACTTTTTTGCCTTGCTTGGCTAGCGCTTATTGTTTTCCATTTGTAGCTGAGTTATTTCTCTCGAATTCCCGAATCGGTTAATTTAAAAATTTTCTGTTTCGATTTTTCTAATTTCTGAGTTACGATTTAATTGTGTCATGTTATGCAAATCATCAACAAAATTCTCACGGATATATGGTGGTAGTTTTCTTTTCAGTTGATTGACCATTATTTCTTTTCACTTATCGAATTCTGTAATCTTACTACCATTTTATTCCACTCATGATAAAAATTAAAAATGGTTTAACTAAAAACGCGAAATCTCGCCAAGGCTACTTTGCTCGCACAATACTAACACTATAACCCTAAGCAAATATTTGGCGAAACCTTTCAGCTGAGAATAAAATACAAATACAAATACAAATGTGACGACCAGCAACAGGCTCTGGGCCCAGCTAGGCTGGTCCTAGTCAATTAATTAGTCCCCAATGAAGATCAATGGCCCTCTTAAAGCTATCCACTCCCTTGCTCATTACCGCCTCTTCCGGTAAGCTATTCCAAGTGCCCACGACCCTGCTAAAGTAGTAGTTTTTCCTGATTTCCAAGTTAGCCTGTGATTTAAATAGCTTAAAACAATGACCCCTTGTCCTGCTTTCCCCGCAAAAATTTAATCCATTTACATCTTTCATTTTGATAAATTTAAATAACTGAATCATGTCCCCTCTGACTCTCCTTTGCTCCAGGCTATACATGTTAAGCCTATTAAGTCTGGTATCATAATCTAAATCTGAGAGTCCCCTTACTAATTTAGTTACCCTTCTTTGAACCCTTTCCAATACAAAAATATCTTTCTTCAGATAAGGCGACCAAAACTGAACAGCATACTCCAAATGAGGTCTTACTAAACTCCTATATAAAGGCAGAAGAACTTTCTTAGATTTGTTTGAAATAGATCTATTGATGAACCCAAGCATTTTGTTGGCTTTGTTACTAGCAATACTGCACTGTTGACTAAACTTGAAGTCCTGATTTATAAAGACACCCAGATCCATAACATTTTCTGCCTGATTTATGACTGAACCCTGTAAACGATATCTCATATGCTTATTTCCATGACCTAAGTGTAACACTTGACATTTCCCTACATTAACTGCCATACCCCATTTATCTGTCCACTTAGTAATATGATCTAAATCCTCTTGCAGCTCTTTTACTTGTTCTTCATTTTCGACAATCCCCATAACTTTTACATCGTCAGCAAAACAATTCATGCTTCCAGAAATATTTTCATTGATGTCATTCATAAATATAATAAACAAAAGAGGCCCTAAAACTGATCCCTGAGGAACCCCACTTAAAACATCACTCCAATTAGAATGATTTCCTCTCACAACTACTCTTTGCTTCCTACCAGTAGCCAATTTCTAACCCAAAGTAAAGTTTTTCCTCCTATTCCAATGTCAGCTAACTTGCTGAGAAGAGCAACATGCGGTACCTTGTCAAAAGCTTTTTGAAAATCAATGTAAACAACATCCACACATTTTTTGTTATCTAAAGCTGAGGTAACCTTGTCGTAGAAATGCAATAAATTAGTAGTACAGGATTTACCTTTCCTGAAACCATACTGCAAACTAGTCAACAGACTATTAGTCTCTAAGAACATCATGATCTTAATTTTGATCAAAGTTTCAAAAATCTTACAAATCACCGAAGTCAAACTTACAGGTCTATAATTCCCAGCAATAACTTTAGACCCCTTCTTAAAGAGTGGCGTTATGTTAGCCAGCTTCCAGTCCTCTGGCACCGTCCCCGAGTTATAAGAAGCATTGAAAATATTCAAAATAACATCCACTAATTCCTCTGCACATTCAACTAAAATTTTTGGATAGATATTATCTGGTCCCGGAGCTTTAGTTGCTTTAATCTTTTTCAAATGAAATAAAACCTCCTCCCTGGAAAATACAAAATCCTCAAGCTGTATAATAGCTTGTGTCTTGTTAGTGTCAACTGTTGAGATACAGTTATCGTTAAACACACTGGAAAAAAAGTTATTTAGAACATTTGCAATATCCCTATCGTTTTGGATTAAATTTCCATACTCATCAACCAAAGGCCCAATTTGACTGTTTCGAGCTTTCCCAGAATTAGCGTAAGCAAAAAACCTCAGGGTTCCCATCAATGTCATCTGCCAGCCTTTGCTCCAATTCCCTTTTCTGAATCCGTACCAAATACTTAAAATTTCGCCTTGCCTTACCATACTGGAGCCTCTCCGCACTCTGACCAGTTTCTTTAAACTTACGAAAAGTGGCTTGCTTATAATTAAGAGCTTCTTTAGTCTTCCTGGAGAACCACATAGGCGAAATATTGGTACTAACACCTTTTCTCATAAATGGAACATAGTCCATAGTCCCCAACGGTTTTAGCAAGTTTATCCTTAAATTCCGTCCACTGCTGATCTACGTCGCTATTTTCCAACCCTGACGAAAAAAACCTCTTTCAAGCTCTGCCTAAGTGCAACAAAATCGGTGTTTCTGAAATTGGGCACAAACCTAAAATTATCATCTTTGCACACTTCAAATTTTACCCGGAACCTAATGCTGTTATGATCACTATCTCCAATATGCTCCCCTACACTCAACCCCTGGACAAAACTACCTATGTCACAAAAAATAAATTTACTCTGGAAATTTTCCTTCCGACTGGGACTCGAACCAAGGGCCACTCGTTTGCAATCCCACCACTCTAGCCACCGGGCTATCGGAGCTCCAAAAAGGAATAAAGTAAATTCTTTCTCGGTTAAACATTTTTCATTTTGTTCTACGATAATAAATTCAAGAAAATATTTTGCATACTGTCCATTCCAACTAAATGCTGCTGTAAAATATGATTAGTTAAATTAATTTAAGATTAAAAAAAACTCATATTCTTACAAATTCACACAAAACAATAAAAAATTTTACCTGGTATAACGTTATCCAATTTTGTTAATCCAGAGTTTTCTTGTTTATGCTTCCACCATTTAATACTTTTTTGAAAGAAATAAGGAAAACTAACATTATTTTGAGAAGCTCGAGAATACTACTAAGGGACGAATTAATTTCTGTAACTGAAAGCAAACTAAGACACATCGATTGCGTTAATAAATACTCAGAACAAACTGCCTGTGTTTACGTCAACAGACACCGTGGAGCGCAACGTGCCAATGTTTTAGTTGCATTCGCAGTTTTATAAATCACCGCAAGGTATCGTATTCGAGCGCTGGAGTTCTGAATGTGGTCATAGGTTGCGTTCGACGAGCACGACCGAGCGCGACCGGTTAGTTAATCACGTGACAGATAATGATCACGTGCTCCAATCAACCAATCAACAGCTTAGAATGGTAACCGCTGTGGTAACCGGTTGATCATAGAACGCTGCGTTTAGTTACCGGTTACCTACCGGTCGACCGAGGAGGTTCGTCGAACGCAACCATAATAATACTGACTTTCGCAAATCTTAGCAAAACAAAAACTCGGCAATATGATTTTATTCTGTTCACAAACTATTTCCTTTATTTTCTAGTTACCCTTTAATTTCAATAGAGCTTAAAGGTAAATTTTTCTACATAAATCAATTGAAAGTATTTTACATAATTAATCTTAGCCATGTTTAAATTATTTCCCTTTTTTGTAGTACGAATGGCAGCAGAATCTGCTAGCTACGTCTGATTTTTTTTTTTTTGTTTGTTGATAAATCTGCAGCTGGGAGCTCTGAACTATCAAGTTCAATTTCACCAAAAAATTATAAACTATATTTTAAATCAACAAAATCGTACATTTTGTGAAACTTTCAATGGAATTAACTTCATATATTAGAAAACGTGTTTCGTGACACCTGTGCTTATTCCTTTGAATCCTTATCGATTTAATTAAATTTTTAAACACATTTTCGGTAAGATTTTCTTTTGTCATAATCGGTTCTTCCCTGCATTTAGATTTTCTGCTCTTTGCATAGAATCAGAAAATTATGCTGAAAAATTTTCTTTCCTTTTTTTTTTCTATTTTTTTTTACCTTATTTATTTTTTTTTAATGCAAGTATACTTTATGGTAATTAATTTAGGTTTTGTTGAGAACCTTTATTTTGCAGTGTAGGGTCTGTTGGGGTAGTTTTGATATAAAATGACCTTCTTTGAACTTTCTAGTTCTGTTACAAGTTTACTAGACTTTTCTTTCCTTCCCCCCCCCCCCCTTTTTCTCGTGTTAGCTTAGCATTTTGACTTTCTAGAGTAGTTTTCTACAATTTCGCATTTTTAGACCCATTTGCGAAAAATGATAATATAAGTTTCACTATATCCAAATTACCCCGTGGATGGGAGAATTTGGGTATAGTAATGGCTTGTGAGCAAAGCATGGTTTTAATAACTAACTTACTCAATGTTTTCAAACTTTGGTTTTATGTATAGGTGTAAAAGAAATAATGAGGTAGTATGAATATTAACTTTCACAAGTATTCAGATAGATTTCAGGCTGAAAATGCTGCAAAAATAAAACAATGACAAATCGTTTATTAATGGGAAGTAGTTTTTCGTTATGGAACATTTAAGCACGTTTGAAAAATCTTCCAACACACTTTTAGCGTATATAGCCTTGGGTAGTGAGGATAAACTAAAATGCCTATTTTTGTAGTCCTATAAAATTATTATTTATCCTTCCGATTAATAAAATGTAATGTACCCAAATAACCACATGTTTTCAAATGATCAATTATACATGAAAACTAATTATGGTAAATGTTTCAATTCAATGACAAGTTAAAGTAAACGTATGCAATGTCTATAAATCTAAATTAAGAAAACACAGAGTGGCAGGTAATTAGCAGCACCATTTGGAAGTAGTTGATTTGTCTTGCAGAGCCATCTCCAAAAAGCTGAACTTATTTTTTTATTAATTTCAATAAAAGTGTTAGCAAAATTTTGTCACTATATAATCATAAGTAAGGATGATGTTTATAACTGAATTTTTGTAGGTGTATCAAATGATTAATTTCCAAATTATTTTTAATGAAATAAAATTTATTCCAAAATTATCCCTACTCAAATACCCCCCCCCCCCAGGGGCGGCAAATAGGGGGGTCAAGAGGGGGCAGTCGCACCCCCAAATTTTTTGAGAGGAGTGATAAAAAATGAGCAACTTCAATTTATGTAAATCGCAAAACAATGTTCATGAAAAAAGAGTCTTGCTGGTTGATGAAACTTGACACATTTCCAAACATAAGCGAGTGTTTTCCGTTTTTTGAATGATTTATTAGAAACTCGTCAATCCTTTACCGGTCGTTTCAGAATAGAAAAAACTGATGAAGAATCATGGTTAATTTTAACTAAAGAGGTATTTTCCTCATATAGGTTAAATATTTCATTCTTGTGTGCTCTGTGTAATTATGGTTACGAGGCACGTGCAGTGGTGTAGCTGCATGATTTTCACAATAAAATGCCTTGGTATTTTACATTAATTGTTACGCTCATATTTTAAGTGTGTCGATTTAATGAGTGTTCACCACCATTTTCTTTTTCCAGAAACACATTTCAGCTATTAAATGCATAGTATGATTTCATTTTATACTTCTTAAAAATACATACTATTTTTGAAAAAAATATCTCACATCAAAAAAATCTTTTCGGGGGGGGGGGGGGCTTTAACTATTTAATCTCGGAGTGACACAAAAGGGTCTTCAAGAGACAACACAAGATGGTCTTTAAAACCATAAAGACCCTCCTCAATAATTTCAAACAAGTGATTTTGGAAAACAACTCTTTCAATAATGAAAAAGCTACTGTTCTTTAACATGTCTTCGTTTGAATGCTTATTTGCTTTGTTTGTATTGTGGAGAGTTTTTGAACAATGCCTTACTCTATCAAAACATCTTCAATCAGCTAAACTTAATTTTTGGAACGTTTAAGCTTCAGTTCAAGCTACAATTGAAACTATTAATAAATTTCACGCAGATGTAAATTTCAACCAAGCGTGGATCATTTCAAAAAAATTTCTTACTTCAAGATAATTTTTAAAAAACTGCAAAGAATATTCAAATGACTTTAGAAGAGGTGACCAAAATGCATATTGATTTAACATATTGTATAAAATAATAGAATCAGTTTCTAATAAAATTAGCACAAGATTTGATGATAAATATTTTAGTGTTGTTAGCTCTCTGTTATCTGGATTGGATATTGAAAACAAAAAATAAAATGTTTCAATTATGAGTAAAATTTATAGCATGAGGCAAGAAGAATTGTTTAGACTAGACTGTTCAATGATGAAAAATGAAGACCATAACAATTTTTAAAGTTACCAGGGTGATTTTAACGAGTAAGATGTTAAATGTATGTTTTCATACGTAATTTTGTTACTTCAATTATTTTTCAACTATTCCAATCAGTTCAGCTAGTTGAAAAAAAAATATTTTCGTGTCTGAGGAAAATAGAGAATTATTTTCGAGGTACAATAGGGACAAAAAAAAAACCTTACTTAAAAAAAAAAAAGCTTGACACTGGGCATTGCTGGATTAGTAACCAGATTTCCTGTTCTTCCGTATTTTAAAGATCAAGCATCAAAACTTTATTAAAAGATGAAAACTAATATCAAGATACTTTGTATCATAACATTTTATAAAATAAATTACAAATTTTGTCACAAAAATTTAAATTGCTTTAAACACTAATTTTTATTAATTCTAAACCCATATCATGATTACTTGCTGTTAGCCAATATGTGTTTTGTTCCATACTGAGGTAATTCATATTTAAGAAACTCGACCCCCCAAATGAAATGCTGAAATGCCGCCCCTGCCCCCCCCCATCTATTTTTCTTTTGAAATTGAGATTTAAAATTTTTATTAATGTTGTTCTTTTTAGATGCATTACCTCTGCAGTTGTTAATTGCTTCCAGTCATATGTTTATCATGCATGTTGTTGCAACATTGTTTGGAGGATATATTGCTTCTTCTTTGATTCTGTTTAAATTTCCCAATCTAATTCACAAGAAGAAAAAGCTCAAGTTTTTGTGTACTCACATTAGCCATAGGGGTGGTAAAGTATAAAAATATGTTATTTATTTATTTATTTAATGTTTTTCAAATGAAATTTTACATGCAATTTATTTTTTTCTTGTTTCTATTCATGTTGTTAATTTAGTTGTAACAGAAACCTTAGATTCAGCTTATAACTTTTTTACCAAATGAATTAAATTATTTTTTTCCATATGTAGATAAAAAATATATCAATAGATGGTATAAGAAAATTTGGTATGATTGCATTATATCAGCCCTTAAGTTTACTTACAATCTTAAGGTTACAACGAATGCAGTTATACTTTCCTCTAGTTTGTGTAGTGCAAAAATAATGATATTTTGAAACATTATAACAGCATAAAAATACCACAAATAACAATGAGGACTGCTCACATTTGTTTTGGGATTAGAAGAACACCATGGGCAATGCAAGAAAATTAATTTGAGGTAGCGAAAAGCAAAGGGATGTAAGCCAGAATAAAAAATTAAGCCAGGTAATCTGCCAATGGTAGGAGAACTACATGTCTGGACAGGTTAAGTAAAAACTCTTAATTAGTACCGAAAACAATTTCTGTGGGAAAATATCCTGTTAAACCATGGGGGAAAGGTCTCAGCCCTCCCCCCTCCCTTAAAATTTTGCATTTGGGAGTCCATGAGCCTGGATCTATAAATTTTGTATCCCCCCCCCCCCCCGCAACTAAATCTGTATGGCCCCTCTCCAGAGGCCAGCAGTGTATTAAGTCTTAGTGCTAGTTTTTTTTCTTTTATTTCAATTTCTTGGACCACTGGGCCTTTTAAGAACGCACTGCGGGTTCCGGGCCTTTGTACAGTAGAACATCAGAAACCTGAATGCACTCTTATGAAAAATAACCCACAATAAACTGCTCGACAATTGTTAAAAAACACATACATTTTGTGAAATAAATAATTTCATTTTATGATTAACAAGCAGTACCCGCATGGCTTGCCCATAGTAGAAAATTAAAAGATCATTTGGTTCGCCTGTATGTTTACAAATAATGGATGATGAATTTATTTCTCGCCAATGTGCTATGTTAATTTGCTTGCCCATGTTTTGGTAGTTTGCTCGTCCATGTTTTGGTAGTTTGCTCGTCCATGTTTTGGTAGTTTGCTTGTCCATGTTATGATAATTTGCTCGGTAAAATGGGATTAAAATTGGAATAGAAAAAGAATAAAATCGAATTTTCAAAAAATCACTTCGATGTGCACACCCCCATGCTACAAACTACTTTTGTACCAAATTTCCTAAATATTAGACGAATGGTCCATGCGTTATGTGCATCACAGACATTCGGACCGAGATCCAGACTTTCAGCTTTATTTTTAGAGGGGAAGAAGTAAAATTTCTGATTTATCTCCTGCAATAACTGTATATATTCAGCACCATGCTAAACTCTGTACCTCAGCCAGAAGGACATAGATCCAAAAGCTGCAATTTTCTGTTGAAGCCTATCTCACATAGGCCATCTGAAGGTAATTGTTAAAAAAAAAATATTTTTATTTTTTTACCAGGGGAAAAAAAGAGTGCCCGTCACATCCTTTGCATGCGCCAGAAAAATGTTTTTCTTCTCTACTGTAAAATTATCATAATGTCACTTATGTTCTTCTGGCTCTGAGGTACAGAACTAATGAGTGAAAATTGGCCCTTTTCAAAGTACAAACTATAATTTTTTTTCACTTGACTCAATTAGTTATTTTTCAATGTTTTTATTTTTTATAGATAATTTTTATAAATGTTAAGTAATTCTTATAGATGAGTGCAAAGTTATCATTTGAAGTAGTTATAACTAGGCGTGTCAGATTTCTAAAATGTTCAACCTAGACACTGGAATACCTCCCCCCCCCCCTCCGTTTACGAGTATTCGAAAACCCTTGGCTGGTTTTTAGAGTGTTGTAGAGGATAGTTAATTCTCAACGCTATGAATAAATGGTTATTAATTATGAACCCAAAACCAGGGGTAGTAATAAATAACACAAGCAGATAAATTTAAACATTTTATTTCTTACATGTTAATATTTATTAGTTTCTTCAGTAAGAAGAAATACTCTGAATGAAGAATTAAAACTTGAACAATATTTACATTTATTTTTCATTCTCTAGGACTTTTTTTGGAAAGACTTTCTTGGTTTTAATCTTATAGAATAACCCTCACACGCTGATCTGATATTAATTTTACAAGATTGTATTTCAAATGACAAAGTAATTATCCCAAATAATCCTTCACAATTGTTATTTTAAGACTCTTTTGATCATCTGTAATCCAATTTATCTTAAATTGGGACTTGAAGTAAACCTGCCGGGACACTAGGATTTTATCTGAAAACCAGGATGTCTGGCAAGCCTAGTTATAACCAAAAGGTAGCCCTTTTTAGCCTACTTTCCCAGTAAAAGTCAGAGAAAGAAGAAAAAAGCATGAAAAAAGGCTTAATGCATCTTAAAAATATTGCAAAATACAAAAAAATTCAAAAATAAATAAAATAGCTAAATAAATATCAAAAAATTAAAAATTGGAAAATAGGGTATTCGGATGGAAAAAAATGTTGTCGATCTGTCTGTCCCCCCTAACAACTTTTGAATGAATAGTCCGATTCAAACACATTTTTTTCAGTAAGTTACTGCCCTATGGCCAGGGCTAATATCTTTTTGATTTGAACAAATATCCGTTCAATTTTGAACATTTCAAATCCCTTAACAATAGCACCTACGGGAAAACTGGAAGTCAATATAGATTCCGAACTTAAAGGGGGATTTACTTCAAATAAATTTTGTTGGAAACAGCTCTTGACAAACTCCAGACTCCGACTCCAAGAGTTTTGCGGCACCTGACTCCAGCTCCAACACTTGGGCCCAAAAGTTACTCGGGGACTCGGACTCCCCGATTTTGACTCTGACTTCGTAGCTGTGGCAAAAATGTATACACAGAGGAAAAATGAGACTCTGACTCTTCAAAATTCGACTCTGACTCCTTTATCCCAAAAAAAAAGTCAGACTCCGACTCTTCAAACATTGTCAGAGTTGCGGACTTAAAGGGAAAATGGCTAATTCCAGTTCCGAATCTTTGAATTAAAAACCTTTGGCTACTGAATCTGACTCTTTTGTTGTAAAATGAGATTGACTCCGACTCCGAAGCCATGGTTTTTACCAAAAAACAATTATTCCTAATATTTTTTTTTCATTTTCACTCTAAAGTTTTAATTTATGTGTTCAGTTTTTGGCGGATAAATTCAGAGTTTTTTTTATATTTCTACATAAAGATATGCACAGACTTTTTTTTGACAATGAAAATTATTTCTTTAAGTTGACATTTTATTGCTTTTATTTATTCTTGAAAGTACATCAATTTATTTAAAAAAAAATTTTAGCAACAGAAGAAAAACAATTTTTTTTGTTGATATGTATTTATTTTAACGAGCTTATTAATTTAAATTCTTTTTTGTTTTCTTTTTGAAAGGGTTTAATGGGGGTTGGGACTTTTTTATGAATTGTAAAATCTGCTTTGAACAATATTCAATTTTTTACAGCTACTTGGTATTGGCCAAGTACCGGATTAAAATTTGGCTGAGTACCGAGTACTTGGCAAATTGGCTAGTAGGCCAAGTATCAAGTAGTTACCGAGTGCTCCATACATCTCTCTTCAAATTATTATTTTTGTTTCTAAACAAATATATTTTGTTCTTTATCAACAATATTTTTCTTTTATGGGAACCTTGATTCGGGATAAATTTTGGATTCTTTTTGTTAAAAAAAACAGATGAGTATTGAATAACTTACTTTTATTTCTCATAAATGTTACATGCCCAAGCAATGCCAGGTGATTTTGATAGGGTATATAATTTTAAGTTGCTAGAAGTAATCTCACTCAACACTTCTGTTAAGAAATGCATTTTGAAAGTATATTTTGCTGTTTTTTTATTATTTTTTTTACTGTTACTTTTTGCTTATAATGTTATATTTTCCATGAACTTTAGGAGCTGGAGAATCACTAGAAAATACAATACCAGCTTTTGAGAAGTGAGTTTTAGATTTTTATTCTTTCAAGCATTCAGTGATTAGAAAAACTACTTTTTTTCGTAGCGAACTACAACTACTTATTCACAAATGTAGTTAATTACAACTACTTTTTTTTAAATGTAGCAAGTAAAACTACTTTTGAAAAGTAGTCACTACTTTGCTACCCTCTTATGTCAAAACAATTATGAAAAAATATCATCTAATTTGAAAAACAACAACCCGTGCCGACATGCGTCTGAAAGTATTAACCAGTACTTGTATGCTAGGCCAAATCAAATCGAAAAAAATTTTAGAAACTCGAAATTTCTGTTGATCGAACTTTACCCCTGTATCCCACTTCCCACATGTACCACAAAAATATTTATTCATATTATATAAGTATTTAGATTTCCCACACTTGGGCATAAAATTTAAAATTATCTCCAAAAATTTGATTTTTTTCTGTTTATCTTTTTACAAAAATTACATATAATTTTAAATAAAGTATCAAGTTCAAAAATTATTAGCAAACACATTTTAAGATTAACGTTTGCATACGAATAATAAAAGTAATGTATTAAAAAAGGAAAAATTTAACGTAACCTTGAAAAGATCCATATCTTTGAGTACCATGTGGGAAATTTAAATATTGCAGGAGAGCAAAGCCAATTGAGTAAACCCACCAGTATTGGCCAGTGCTTCAGTAGTGGCCATTACTGAAGCACTAGCTACTACTAGAGTAGAAATTACTTTGCGTAAAGTAAAGACCTAGCTTTCTTTACTGTTTTATTTTTCAGCTTGATAATTTTGTAAAATTTACCTTACATTTTTAAAAATATGTATCGAAAAAAATCAATTTTTTGAAGAAAATTATAAAATTCAGGCCATATGGGAGATACCTAAATATTTTAAAATTTGAATAAATGTTTTTGTGGTGCATCCGGGGTATAGGGGCAATGTTTTATCAAGAGAAATTTCAAGTTTCCAAAAAAGTTTTTTTTTTATTTGGCCTAGTATTACAAGTGCTGGTTCACTTTCTTACAAAAGTTGGCACCACTTGCTGTTGTTCAAATTATATGAAACGTTTTTTCACAATTGTTTTGACGTAAAAGGAAAAATATAAGAGGGTGTGCAACTTGAAAAATCAACTGTTGATTTCTTTGGGAAACCCTAATACACACTCACACCGAGGAGGATTAAACAAAAAAAAGGTTTAGATTGATGAATTAGCTCATCTGTACATGAAATATTACTAAGATATATGTATTATTTCTTTTTTCTTCCCCCCCCCCCCCAAAAAAAAAATGTGCATAATTGCACTCTTAAAAATACTGTAATGCCCGTATTAATTGTAAGCCGGCTGGGGCAGTTCAATATCATCCTCTTCTATAACATTTACAGTACCTTCTTTATTTGGTGAATACTGTAAAAGTACTTATTTTCCCGAGACTTCAATTTTTGGGTGCCCGTCGTAATCACAAAAATTTAAGCCTCCCGAAATATTTTTGTTTTTCAACTCTCAGTCTTCATATAAAATTCACAAAATTTTCAACTAGCAAAATCACTGAATCATTTTCACGAAAATAAATGCTTTCACAGTGTTGGAACAATAGTTTCTTTGAAATTTAAAACGTTTCTCCACGGGACATTCTCGGCAGCCAGAAAAAACAAAGGAATTGATAATTTGGTGGATATCGCTAGTTCATATAGTCAAGATCTATTCAATACAAATATTGCCAAAAAATGAAATTTACGATAGCAAACGAACTAATGGTGTCAAACAGATGGACTGTATGGTGTCAAAATGATATGCCTGATGTCAGCTCGTATTTTTATGAATCGTTTTTCTCATTGCATCTGCTGATGTACCTTGTGTAAAATTTGCGCCAGTCAAATTCATTTGAACCTTGATTCTTTTTTTTAAAAGTTTCTTTAAAAGTAGTTTCCAGAAATCACTACAAACTACTATTTTTTTGTATCGAACTACTCACTGCACTACCTTTTTAAAAATTAGTGCGCTACAGTACAAACTACTAAAAATTAGCACTGCAGTAGCGTCGCTACTTGTAGCGTGCTACTTCCAACCACAGGCTTTATTACTTGTAAATTTTATTTTTCTAGAAGCCTGTGGATTTGGATTAACTCCTTTTTCAAAAACCCATGTTGTCTACCTTATATAGGTGTTTTATTAATTTTTAATTTGATATTCCAAAATAATAATAACAATAATAATATTAAAAAAATGTAGTTCATTAAAAAAATTGTACATAAATTGTTTTGAAGAGCATAGTTTTTTACTTCCTTTTACAAAAAAGGAGGTATTGTATTAGCAAAAAATTTTCACTCAAAAATCGACCTTAATTTCCATTTTGCTCACCCCTGAATGAATGTTAAGTTTTTTTTCGACTCAACCACACGTGGATAAGTGCCTAAGAACGTATAGACGCACGAAATAACCATTTTCAGAATTCCCGAGGAAAAAAACAACGAGTTTTCTCGTTGCGTCTGTATGTACGTGCGTATGTATGTCGCATAACTCAAGAATTGAATGTCCTAGAAAGTTGAAATTTGGTACATGGACTCCTACTGGGTCCAGTTGTGCACCTCCCTTTTTTGGTTGCATTCAGATGCTCCAAAGGGGGTCTTTTGCCCCTTTTTTGGGGAAATCATTGTTAATTTCGATGTAAACTCAAGTGGTGTTGTAATTTGGCGGACACTTGGTGATATATCGCCAAGTTTTGTCGGGGTTTTTTAAAAAAAATCCGGTTTTAATTTGGCCACTGTTGGTGATATTTAGAGAGTAAACTATTGAATCACTTTAAAACTGCTAATAATGAGAAAATGACATTAAATTGGAGTAAAAGGAAGTCATGTGATGCACACATCAGCTCGTTTTCTTTGGAACAAACATACTGTTATAATTATTATGTATTGTATTTTTCTTTTAAGATTAGAAAAGCAAAGAATGTGAGTTAATATAATTTTCAGTTATTGAAAAACTAAATAAATAAATCTTGGATGTTTCTTAGGAATGCAAATTTCTGTTTTACCAGTGCAAAAAAGTCTACCAAACGGCAGTTGCTCATCCAAACAGCAATTACTTGACCAAAATGGTACTCTGCCTAGAACAAATTTATGCTCAGACAGAAATGACCCAAAAGTTTTTTATATCTCTATCAGGAGAATGTTGTGCTACAAACACTTAGCTGATTGAAAATGTTCTGCAAAGCCATAAAGACATAATGAAATGCGAAGCCTTGAACAGTAGTACATATTCCTTCTTGACAAGGTTTTAAGAAAAGAACATGATTTATTTCTCAAGCATAGGCGGTCTCATACAAGTGGGAAAGGGGGGGAACTGCCCCCTCACTTTTAAAAGTAAAAGAGCTTTGCCCCTCCACTTTTCTAAGCTAAAAATTTACAATCAATCAAGAAATGATAAAATTGTTCTATTTACGTGTTTTAAGAAAGAAGAATTGAGGAAATAAGTACAGTTTTTAAAAGTTTTCTCAAGTTATTATTTCATAACAAGTGAAATCTAGCTTTTAATTCGAAGAAAGGATTCTTCTGTGGACATCTGTTCTGATTTTTTAGATAGTATCCTGAATTTTTTAGAGGTTATTTAATAAATGATGACGTTAAATTCATTTTTTAAAAAAGTCTGCTGTGGAGACACCGCCCACCTAACCTGCTCCCCCCTTGCATTTTATACAAATACAAAAGTGACAACCAGCAACAGGCTCTGGGTCCAGCTAGACTGGTCCTAATCAATTTACAATCCCCAGTGAAGATCAATGGCCCTCTTAAAACTATCTACACCCTTGCTCATTACCACCTCTTCCGGTAAACTGTTCCAAGGTTCCACTACTCTGCTAAAATAATAATTTTTCCTAACATCCATGTTAGCCTGAGATTTAAATAGCTTAAAACAATGACCCCTTGTCCTGTTTTCAGTACTAAACTTCAGCCCCGTAACATCTTTCATTTTGATAAATTTAAACAACTGATTCATGTCCCGTCGGTCTCTTCTTTGCTCAAGACTACATTTTTAGTCTTCTAAGCCTGGAATCATAGTCTAAGTGAGAAAGTCCATTTATTAGCCTTGTAGCCCGTCTTTGAACCCTTTCCAATACATTAATATCTTAAGATAAGGAGCCCAAAACTGAACAGCATACTCCAAATGAGGTCTTACCAAATTTCTATATAAGGGCAGAAGAACTTCTTTAGATTTGTTTGAAATGGATCTATTGATAAACCGAAGCCTCTTATTGGCTTTGTTACTAGCAATGCTGCACTGTTGGCTAAACTTTAAATCCTGACTTATTAAGACCCCCAGATCAGTAACTTTGTCTGCCTGACTAATGACTGAACCTTGCAAATAATAACTTGTACACTTACTTCCATCCCCTAAATGTAGCACTTGACATTTCCCAACATTAACAGCCATACCCCATTTATCAGCCCACTCCGTAATATGATCTAGATCCTCTTGCAGCTGATTTGCTTGTTCTTCATTTTCTACAGTCCCCATAACTTTGACATCATCAGCAAAACAATTCATGTTCCCAGAAATATTTTTGTGAATATCGTTCATAAAGACAATGAACAAAACAGGCTCTGACACTGATCCTTGATTAACCCCGCTTAAGACCTCACTCCAATTAGAATAATTTCCCCTTACAACTACCCTTTGTTTCCTTCCGGTCAGCCAGTTTTTTACCCAAATGAAAGTTTTCCCACCTATTCCTATATCAGCTAATTTGCTAAGTAGAGCAACATGCGGTACCTTATCGAAAGCTTTTTGAAAATCAATGTAAACAACATCTACAGGCTTCTTATTGTCCAAAGCCATGGTAACTTTGTCATAGAAATGTAATAAATTAGTTGCACAAGATTTACCTTTCCTGAAACCGTACTGAAAACTAGTCAATAGATTATTAGTCTCTAGAAAATTTACGATCTTAATTTTTATCAATGTTTCAAAAATTTTGCAAACCACCGAAGTTAGACTCACAGGTCTATAATTTCCGGCATTCCCTTTAGACCCTTTCTTGAAGAGCGGTGTAATGTTAGCCAGCTTCCAGTCCTCTGGCTTTCTTTAAACCCTCCCCCCTTTTTCGGCACCAGCCACAAAATGTTCTCAAGTACGTCTTTTGATGCTCCTAATCTTTAAGTTGATCATAGTTTTAGCTGCAAATTTTCAGAAGTAATGCTGTTTGGTTTGGGGCATATTTTCCCCATTTAAGAAGGTTTGTAGCAATACTTTAGGAATAATAAACCAAAGAATAGCTTCAACGCAAGGGTATTTCTTTGAAGAAGATATTATTCCCATCCGTATATTTGAACAACTACATTGTATTTGATACTTTCTTCAAACCTTCTTGTTTATTCAAAACTAGGCTATAAAAAAAGCTATTTCATAAGCTGCTGCGAACAGTGTATCCATAATTTTAAAACAATAGTTCTTAAATTCAATATGAAGGTTGGCATGGCTTTTTGTCCACTCTTTAAACTTAAATCAAAACACTGTAGGATGAAATCGTATGTTTCACATCTTTGAATCAAAAACCTTATCATTTATGCTTATTTTTGTTATTGTTTCTAATATTGCCTTTTCATGCTTACAGAGTTGTATTTCTGCTAACAAATGCAAAAATGTTTTATTAATTTTTGCACTACTTTCAAAATATATTCATTCAAAATAGCTGGCAACAAGCTTCAAAAATTATGATGAATGATTGATTAACCTTGAATGATTTATATTTTTAATCCCTGATTTATGATGCACCTGTGTTTTCAATTAGTCGTAATTTTGGAAATTTGATTTTGAATCAGTTTTGTTTAATTATACATTTTCTTTTAAATTTTCTTGTATAAAATGCTTAAGAGATCATTTTAAATTTACTTTTAATTGATTGAAACAATACTATGTTTTACTTACAATAAACCTATGATTATAAAAAAAGAAAACAATCAGTACTGCAAGTATGAAAGTTACTCTAGCAATGACTTTAAGCATGTGTTTTGATTTAATGTATTTATTAATTAAAAAAATTTCTTTATTTTAGTGCTATTAAACAAGGAACAGATATGTTAGAAGTAGATTTACATCTAACCAAGGATGGAAAAGTAGTTGTGTCACATGACAATAACTTACTTCGTGTCACTGGTGTTAATGTGAACATATCAGATTCCAATTATCAGGTATCTTGAATGGATTTGATTTATGATAACACACATTGGGGTATATAGCTATTCTCAGTGGAGAAGCTTTTACCTCTAATAATCCACATCCATTTTCCATATTTTATTTCCAGCACAATACACATGAATGATATACATTACATAGGAATGAAAGAACACCCAGGGCTACAGGCGGGAATCGAACCTGAGCCTCTCTGATCACAAAGCAGTTGGCGAAACCATATGGCCACCAAGGGCCACTGGAATGGAATAAATTATTTATTGCGATTCCTTTTTGGTAGATTGTGCAGTCAGGGTTGGGGTTCTTTCTGGCTCCTTAAAAGTTTCATACAGTACTACCTCAATATCGCATATCTCTTGGGACGGGGAAAAAAATTCGAGATATCGAGTTTTTTGAGTTATTAAGGTTTTAAAAAAATAACTCTCACAATCACACACACATATGCTATTTGCATTTATATATGTACTATGAGACCACTTTGAATTACGATTAATAAAGTAGTCTTGAATATTTTACTAGATTTGAAATTTTATAATTGTCAAAAGTGCGCAGAAAGAGATTTTGAAATGAACAGCAATTTCAACTTGGTTTTTCACCTAAAATGTGTGTAAAAATTCTTATCTTCAACTAATAACTCCCCACATTCAATAACTTTTCAGCAGCCATTTTGTAGGAGTTAAAAAAGCAGAATGATGAAAATGAGGAATGCATTTTCCGTTTTTATTTGAAAGCTGACTGGCAAAAAAATCAACCCCCTTTCATCAAAATGGACAACATGTTCGAGAGAAATGCACAAAGATTCTAAACTCTGGGGAAAACACAGCACCCCTTTCATACCAATCCTCCCGTATTATCTTGCTTCAATCCCCTAATCACAAAGTTTCCAAGAAGAGAGATGAAAACTGGTCACTGGAACTGGTTTTACTACAAAAATTGCCAAAGAAAAACAACAACTGAAACTTGCTTCTGTGCAAAAATTTCGACATATCAAGAGTTTCGAAAAATAAATTTCGAGATAACTATGGAAAATACATAGGGGTTTTTATAGAAAATGCAGAGGAAAAATATTTTTTCGAGGCATCAAGGGTTTCGAGATGAGGAGGCTCGAGATATCAAGGTTCGACTGTAGTTAAAAAAGAGTTTACAAATTAAGAAGGCTCCTTTGGAAACCTCTTGAATTTTCCTATACTCATCTTGTTTTAAATAGAAAAAAAAGAAAACGAGCTGATGTGTGCATCACATGACTTCCTTTTACGCCAATTTAATGATAATAGCGCCTTGGAGCAAGCAAGGAAACACTAAATATTTTCACCTTTAGTTTCTTGCGAACTGAAGCAAAAAAAGTTTTACACAGATTCATTTGTTATTAATGTGATTCAGTGGATAACTCTTTAAATTATAAATTAAAAAAAAAATCGCCAAATATTTCGCCAAGTTGGTGACAAAACTTGGCGGCTAAAAGCTTGTCGATATATCGCCAAGTGCTTGACAAGTTATAACATCACTTTAGTTAGCACTGAAAATAACAATGATTTCTCCCAAAAAAGGTGTAAAAGACCCCCTTAGGAACATCCGAATGCAGCCAAAAGGGAAGGTACTCAACTAAACCCCACTAGGAGTGTACGTACCAAATTTCAACTTTCTAGGATATACCGTTTTTGAGTTATGCAAGATACATATGTACATACAGATGTCACGAGAAAAATCATTGTAATTAACTGGGGGATTGTCAAAACGGATATTTCGGGTGTCTGTACGTTCCTGGGCATATATCCACCTGTCATATTTTTATCATCATATCATATATTTTTAGACGTTTTCAATAAACATTTTGTGGGAAAACTTCCTAAACTTTTTCTTTTACAAAAACATTTAAAAGTAATGTTTTTCGATGATCATATTTTAGATTTCCATCCTTATATTTTTATTTATTGAAATACAATAGATCTCTAATTAAAGTTTTGTTTTACTTTCATTTCTACCTTTGAGCTTTTAACTACTAGTGTAATGATGCAACTCTTCATTACAATCCTATAAATCCCTTTCTTTCACTTTCCCTTTTATCTTTTCTTTTGTTAGAAAAATATTTCTGCGGCCCATGTATTTTTCTCTACATTGCTGTGGTTTTCGACATAACATTTTCACTAAAAAAATAAGAAATATAAATGTATGTGAGGCCTTAGCTATTAAAATTTATTTTTCCAGTCATTTTTTAAAAATATAACATGCAATCAGTTTCTACAACCTCCTGAATACCTTTTTGTTCTTTAAAAAATGTTTGAAACCTAGGTTTCGGCCATCCTTAGTTAGGTTTTTCCATCGGCCATGGGCCATTTGAAATTGAAAATAATCGGCAATCTGCCATCTTTGTACCATCGACCCATCGATCGCGCCCTATAAATTACAATTGGCTCTCTGTTTAACGACTTTAAAGGGACCACAAAAAATCGTCCTTAAGTAAAAAACATCCTTAAATAGAATATTTTTAACACTACAGTGGACCATCTGAGATCGTGAAAAGCCGTCGTTAAATAGAGAAAGTTGTTAAATAGAGCGTTGTTAAACAGAGAGTCAACTATATATGAATTTGCTGCAGTTTTTAATAAAATGCATTAATCAACATATAATCAGCTTAATGATAACCTCTTTTCAATCGACGTTAAGGCAGTTTTGACTTTACTTGTATCGGTTTGAATTTCAAAATTGGTTTTACAAAAAACAATTCATAATTTGAAACTAATAATTGCGCTGTTAAAATAAATCTTTTTTATACAAGACGTTTTCTTCTTTCCATTAGGCATTCTGATATATTTTAGAAGACTTGAACTGTATAGTAAATCTTTTTTTCAAAGAAAAATGTATTGATTGCATGAAAAACTATTGCAGGTATGATAAATATTTAAAGATTAAAAAAAAAAAAACTTGTTTAATTTTCTTGGATGAAAGAACCTTTTGGAGTTCATTGACGTTTCATTAATTTATTTATTCTTTATCATAAGGATTTCAAACTTCTTTTTGCACAAACTTTTCTGTATGTCCTTCAAGAACTTCACTTTTGGGAAAGGTTTAATTTTAATTGTTGTTTTCTAATGGCAACTGTAGTTAAAATATACATGTGTTCTTTTTCTTGCAAAAATGTTGTTTATAAAACAAAGCAGTGGCGTCATCTGTTTAAATAATAAGGAGTAGTGGCTCCACACACAACATTGATAAATTTTGTTAAGTGAGTTTGATGGGTCTGGGTCGAAATCAAGACAGCCCAAACCCCGACAGCCCAGAATCCCGACAGACGGCATCCCAATTTCCCTATATCCAGACAAGGTCGAAAGCCCGAATGTCCAGAATCCCAACATGGTCAAAATCCCTACAAGCCAGAATCCCGACATGGTCAAAATCCCTACAAGCCAGAATCCCGACATGGTCAAAATCCCTACAAGCCAGAATCCCGACATGGTCAAAATCCCTACAAGCCAGAATCCCGACATGGTCAAAATCCCGACAATCTAGAATCCCGACATGGTCAAAATCCCAACAAGTAAGAATCCCGACATGGTCCAAATTCTGACATCGTCAAAATCGCGACAAGCCAGAATCCCGACAGGGCCAATATCCGTAAAAAAAATCTAAATACAAATCTCAATACAAACATTCAATTTAGCTTAATAAAATACTGTTACAAATTCTGTAAGTAGTAATTAGTTTTGTGATTAATTTTTCGTAATCTAGCTAGCTTTTTTTTGTTTATTAAATTATCTCTTATCTAAAGTTATTGTAGTAACTTAACCTGTAAATAGTTTCTTGTAATGAATATACAGCCCCTGTGCATTCGGCTGAAGTATACGGTCCCCTCATTTCTGAATGATAAAATTTGTGAATGGAGAAAAATAAGGTAGAAGTAGAACCGTGTACGATTTTCTGGAATATTTGAGAGATTTCTCTCGATGTCTATAAATAGCGTGCCGCATCATAAAAAGAGAATCTCGACGGAACCGTTGGGCTGAGAGCATTTATTTTGCTCTGTGTATAAGCTCTGTTTATTGCGAGGCATTTTCGCTGTTTTGTTTTGCGTATTTGAATGTAAATACGTGTGTAACCATTGAGTTTACGGTGTTGATTGATATTTGCTTAATTGCTGATGATTAATTTAGCAGTTGTTAACGATCTTTCCTGTACATAGTGTAAATAAATCTCCTGTGTGTTCTCAAGAACTGTGTCTTCATTTCAAGAAAGTTGAATCCGTTACAATACAATTTTTAACTAAATACTAGCCGTCTTCGCGCTGGCGCCTCGTCCTCGACACAGATAGATACGCTCAGTTTTTAATATAAGTTTACATATGACTTGAACCTGAAGCGTAAACTTGTATTATACATATTACATTATATACACATACACATAAACATATGACATATATAATTTACATATTACATATTACTATTTTTTGACCACTGTATTTCAATATCAATTCGATTGACATTTGGTACACGCATGAACCATATGTGATTTAGTGCTAAATGGTTTTTAGTGCCAATTTCTCCAAGAGGGTAGAGCGTGATGTCTTCTATTTCATGCGGGACTTCTATATCTCAAGAAGTGATTGATGGATTTAGAAAAAGAGGGTAGATCTCATAGGGTACGGATTATAATTCGATTTTGGTGCCAATAGCTTCATTAGGGTGGAGCAGTCGAACTTTTTTTTTCCTCATTATTTGTGACTATCATGTCTCGAGAAATAATGCAAGGATTCAGACAAAGTTTGGTCTGCAGATCTTGTGAAACACAAGGTGATTTTTTTTTTTTTTGTCGTTAATTCTAGCAAAGAGGTATTGCAAACGAATATTCTTTCTCGTTTACTTCACTGCTATTATCTCAAGAAGTAATGCAAGGAATCAGACAAAATTTAGAGTACAACTGCAAATTTATTTAAACAGGCACTATTTCTGTTTTAAGTTTCTTTTTTTTTTTTTTCATTTTGTGAGAGTCATAATTAGCGTGATTAAATAAACAATGAAAAATAAATTAAATTTAAAATTTTACCTAGTTTTCCTGAAGATCAAAAAAAAAAAAGACGAAGGCACACAGGTTGGAGAGCTAAAAAAAAGGCGCTCAGGTTCAAGGGCACAAAAAAAATAAATAAATAAAAGATAGAAAAAAACGAGATCGCACAGATTTAAAGGAGGGGGAGGGGGAGGCTAAGACGCAAAAAAAAAAGGCACGCAGAAGGAGTTTGAGACTGCACAGGCGGGAGTGCGCATCGGACCGCGGGCCAGTCGGCCCTTAGCGTTCCGTAAGTAGCTCTCAGGAAGTATGTTGAGGGGTCGCTAGGCCTTACTGGGGGTTTCAACCCTGTTGGGATATTTGCAGAGCTGCGGAGTCGGAGGAAAAATGACAGACAACGAATCCGTCTCTCGGAATATTAGAACCTTTAACTCCGACTCTTTTGCTCCAAAACCTGTTCGACTCCTCCAGCACTGGCAGAGTTGTGGACTCTGAGGGAAAATGACTGACTCTGACTCTTGAACCTTTGACTCCCGACTCCGACTCCTCAATCCCAAAAACAGCCCGACTGCGATTCCTTTTTCTGCAGCCCTGGATATTGGACAGCCACGATTTCGGTTTGTCGGGATTTTGGCCCTGTCGGTATTATGGCTTGTCAGGATTTTGGTTTGTCGGGACTATGGCCTGTGGGGATTTCGACCCTGTCGGGATTATGGCTTGTCGGGATTTTGACCCTGTTGGGATTTCGACCCAGTCGGGATTTTGACCCTTTCGGGATTTTGGTTTGTCAGGATTTCGACCGTGTCGGGGTTCTGGCTTGTCGGGATTTCGGCTGTCGGGATTCTGGCTCGTTGGTATCTCGGTTGTCGGGATTACGTCCGGATACCGAGTTTGATACAATTTGTTTTGTGAGTAATAAATTGTTTTATTTCGAACCAGAACATTAGACAAACTAATTCAAAAACAGAATGTATTTACTTACAGACTTAAAGATATTTTATGCAATCTTAATTGAATGTTCATTGCCTTTAATGTTATGAGGGGGAATTAATTTTTATTTCATCCAAATGTAATCTGGTACCGATATTTTAGTATATGATATTCGACTTTCAAAAGTATCTTTAAATGCTACAGTAAGTCTAGTTCTTCTTATGTTTCATTATTTATTTCATGTATCCTAAGATCATTTCTAAGAGTTTCCAAATAATTTTCTTTTGTACTATTGCAGTGCAGATGTAAAAATCATCATGAAGAAAAAGGAGAAAAAGTTATTGAAAAAAGTGAAAAAAAAAAAACATTAATTTTCTATTAAACATGCAGTCTTGCATCGTTTACTTCAGGTTTCAAAACGGCAGTAAATAAATGGTTTTAGTGTAGTTGATTGATAGTGTGGCCGGAATTCAAGGTATAAAGGTTTTCGGGAAAATTTATTCTAGATAACCACAGGGAAAAAATCATTTGAGTTTATGCAATTAATGCAGGGAAATTGAAAATTTTTGACATAGAGAGATTTTTGAGAGGCAGGTTTGACTGTATAAGTCATCATTAGGAAAGCTCTGAAAAATTGAATCAAATAATCTTTAAATATATTACTATTTTCCATTTAAAGTATTCTTATTTTATCATCCATGAATTGTATTTCAACTCTTTTTCCAAGCAGGTTTTATGTAAGAACTAGTTTTTTTTTTCTTCTTCTTTTTTTAATAGCCAGCTAATGTTACAAATTATTGTTCACTCAAACCTTCCTTTTTTCCGGCATGCCAAACAAAAAATGCCAGAACTTAATCTCCTTCAATTTTACCAACATGCCAGCTAATGCAAGGGAATATGGTACTTTCAGCTACAACAGAACCTCCCTCAAGCAAAATTCACTGGACCATGAAAATCATTTCATGTTAACTGGTTTTCTTCTGAGCCAATCAATTAGTGCATGATTGTTTACTCACAGTACCAAACAAGTATCTCATGCAATGCAAAACAATATTTTGTGTTAAGCTGTTTTACAATAACAAGGTTTGATTCTATTTGAAAATGCATAATATTAAAATACTTTGCTGTTACTACTGTGCTATGTCGGAAGTCATTCAAAAATTTCTGCTTGGTATTTTTCACTGCTAAAATCAGTTAGTACTTAGGATTGATTCGCTAATGATATTGCTGTCTTACGTACTAATTGTATAGGTATGATTTCAGTTGGTCTTTTATGCAGACCTAATTATTTATTAATTTGCTTTTATTACTATAGTTGTCTTACAAAATCAATGAATTAATATCATTTGTTCAAATGAATTATTTTTCTGTTAAACTTAATTCCTTTTTGATCTGGCTCTACTGCATTTGAAAGTAGTGTCAGGAATAAATCTTCTCAGCTGCAAAAGGTTTTTCAGAGAAAAGATAAGATGACATAATGTTTTAGAAATTTTGTTTGAAAGTATAAGGTTTTTATCAGCATTGTGTGTTATAAAATATATTTCTAAATCCTAAAAATGATAGAATATTAATTTTAATGTATTGTTATTCAATATTAAGGGGTTTTTTTTTTCTTTTTCTTTTCAGGACTTGCCACCTTTAAAAAGAACTTTAGCAAAAGATTTCCAAAAAGGTATTCTTCTTGCAGTAAACATAAAATGATTATTCTTAAATGGTAGAACTTGTATAGTTATGTCATTATATGTGTGTGTGAGAGAGAGTGAGAAAAGAGCAGCGATATTTGTTTACACATACACTGATGGACAATTACTGAGGACGGATGGCAGTATCAGCGTAAGCAACCACAAAATGGAAGGCAAGGAAATATGGAAATAAGCAAAGTTCCAGACACAGTAAGACCTGTTGTGCATATGCAAATTTTAGTTTCACGATGTTTCTGGTCAGGCAATAAAGCTGATAAGCCATATAAAGGGTTTGGCACATGATGATCATTGTTGTTCAATGGCAAAGTTTGACAGGAAAGAATCAACTGACAAACTTGCATTTTTCAGCATATCTTCCTGACAACCCTCTGATGATTTTACGGGTGACTGTGTGGTTGAAAACATTGAAGAAGGGTATAAAAATCTGATGTTGCCAGGGAGTTTGACGTCAGCCACAGGGTTGTTTCGAGCGCTTGGAAATCATTTCAAACAAATGAAATGTGTAGCAAATGTCACGGGGGAGGCTGTGTACGCAATACAACGTCAGCAGAAGATTGGTACATAGTGATAGCAATGAAAAGAAACCAGTGCAACACAGCTACTGCAGCAGCAAGGCAGTTTCCTGTTGCTACTAGCAAGCAAATGTTCGGAAAAACGGCAGTCAGTCATTTGCAAGCAGTAAGACTTTATGCTCGTCAGCTTGTTTTGTGCAACGCATTATATACAAGTCAGTGATTTGCTCATTTGTAATGATGTCGTCAGCATCGCAATTGGAGAGAACTCGACTGGGCTTGTGAAGTATTCTCAGATGAAATTAGGTTCAGTCTGTCCTCTAATTGTGGACGACAACTTATCTGGCATGATAGTGGTAGTGCATACAAGCCGGCAAACATAAAAGAAGAGGATTAGTATCCTCCAAGTTGTGTCATGGTGTTTGTAGGATTATGATCAATGATTGTAAGTCACTCATGTGCTTCCAAGCAAGACTATGACGGTTACCAATACAGTAATGTTGTTCTGCTTCTTCATGTTCACGTGGTCTGTGGTGCTGTGGATGATAAATTCGTGTTTATGGATGGCAAGGCAACATGTAATCTAACAATCGCTCTCCAGGAGTGTCTAGCTCGTTCAAAATATTCAACCCATAGTACGTCCAGCACATTCTCTAGAGCTGAACCCCATTGAAAATGTTTGGGATGCTTTGGGGAGCAGTCTTGCTGGTCAACAACACTCTCCAATAAGCAAGGACACTCTTATCCATGATTGACAGAAGAATGGGATAAATTACCCCTTCACGTGCTGGATAATGTTGTCTAAAGTGTCAACGTGTGGAAGCTTGCATCGACCTCCATGGTTGCCATATCCCATATTGACATCTTGCGCCGGAACACCTGGGGACAGTTATTACCTTTTTTTTTTACTTTTACGTATTCAGCCCTAACTGACCGTTTTTTCCTCTGAACACTTTTCTACGCTTTCTGGATTTCAGAGCACAATAAATTATCGCCATCGCTTTGTTCTAGAATTCTATCATTAGTTTATTTCACTTGGCATCCAAATACACTTACTTTTTTATGCACTACATAGCCCATTGGAATCCGTCCTTAGCAATTGTCCACCAGTGTATAACACTCAGATCCTAATATTTCTTTGAGCATTAAATTTTATATCATTATAAAGAAAAATTGAATTATGCATATTAGTAAAATAATAGAGCAAATAACATTAAATAATTTATAGCATGTGAATATATATTAAAGTTTTGGTTCAGCACATTTTTGACCGTGTGATGGCAGAAAACGTAACACGAGGGTCTATAGACTCCTACGGATAACACCATCATCTCCATTACTTTTTTCTACTTTTTGTTTTCTGGAGTTAGTTGATTTGGCAAGTGAATTATCCATATAACAATAACAATTGTTTATCAAAATAGTATTTAAAGAAAACATATTTTTTTTTACATGATGGTAAAGACCGCACTTTAAACTATTAAAAACTCCTCAGAGGAAGAAAAAGTTTTTTATTATCCGACCAAAAGTTTGAAAAGTATTCTTGTAAAAATTAAATTAGTTGCTATAACTCTGCATTCATGGCACAAATTTGCAAAGCAACATGTCTTCAAATTTGAAATACGTTCTTCGTTTTGAAGAATTAAACTTTGTTCCATAACTCAGTTTCTTAGTTAAGTCGTAATTGTAGTTATATTTTTGTGTTTTGTTTTTGGTTTATTCTTTAATTTTGTGTTAAAATAATGTGTCTTGATTTTTTTTTAATCATCAAAAATTAAATTTCATTTACATTCAGGAAAACCTTTTGCATGTGATGAAGAAGAAAAAATTCCTTTACTAAAGGAAGTATTTGAGAAATTTCCTCAGGTTGCTATTAATATTGATATCAAAGTAAATAACGATCTCCTGATAACAAAAGTAAGTAAAAATAAGTAATGAAGTATCTCATCCTTTTGCTAAATTATTGCTAAGTTTAAATTGTAAAATTAATGATGTCATAGTTTTCTTTCTTTTTTTATTAGGTAAATAATCTAATAAAAGAGTACAATCGAGAAGATATTACTGTTTGGGGAAATTTTAGTAATGATGTTACTAAAAAATGTCATAAGCTGGTATGTTTACTTTCTATCTTACCTCACCAAAATTCTGTTCAAACATTTCTTTTTTTCATCTATACATATTTTTTTCCATGCCTTTCATCATTCGTATTCATTTTTCAATTCCTACTATTCACTCACTATCTCCATGTATTTATGTACCTTGTTCAAATCTTGCAACTCAATTTTCACCCATTTCCTCTGGTTGGGTTCTTTTGAAATTTGCAATGTGATTTCAGACCAGATGATAATGCAATATTCTATAATCAAATTAATTAACTACTGATTATTAGTTTATTCCAATTGTTATCAACGTTTTTGCACAAATCCTTTAATATGAGGACTAAAAAATACTCACACAAATTAGAATAAAATATCCATAGAAATTCCTGATTTTTTTTTGCATCAGACAAAATGTATTCCAATGTTTCAAGATAATTAGAATGTGGATTATAATTGTTTTTAACTAGTTTTAGGCTAAAATGTAGGCAGGCTCGCATCTATAAATTTTGGGCCTCCCTGCAACATAATCAACAACATATTTGCAACATTAATGAGTTTAAGTGGTAGGTTTTTTTTTCAATTTCTTGGGCCGTCGAGCCCCTCAAGGACCCCCTCCCCCTTTCCTGCTCGCAGCGAAGACGCAGATCTGGGACTGACTGTGGGTAAGCCTTTAATTAGGAATTCATTGTTGATCACAGTCATTGTTGAACTATGGTTTTATCAAAATTTGAATTAAAGTTTTCAAATTATCACTATCCCCAGCTTTTAAAGCAATATGAATATGGTTTCCACACACTAGGACAAGCTTGACTTAAGCAGAAATTGGTTTTAAAAACCTTTTTTTTTATATACAGTAAACTCCCGATTATCGGCAGTCGGATTATCCGCAGGTCCTTTCACTTTTTTTTTTTTTTGAAACTTGTGATTGTGTTGTTGTTTGCTTTTAGATTTTACATATATTTTTTATATTCAATGTAGCAATGTTTTTAATTATAATTTGAATGAATGTGTGAGTGTCATTAATATTTTTTATCTATTGCATACACTAAGTATCGTTTTTTACCTATTATTTGGATTATCCGCGGTTACCGTGCCACCCTATTCCTTGGATAATCAGGAGTTTACTGTATATATTACTTGTTCCAAAAGATTTCTGTTTGATGTAGGAATGGCCACTATTCCTCTTTTTCTTTTCTTTTCAATGTTTTCTAAAGCATTTTCATGATTATTATTTATCAGTTTTCCCAAAATTAAGCTATCAAAGTTGAGATCCAACAAAAATATAGTTTTCCCTGATAAATGTTTTGTTGCATATACAGTCAACCTATTGTGACAGCAGGGGTCTGGCCAGAGGATATTTGGGTCCGTTAACGGACCCTTCACAAAAATCCGATGAACCAAAACGGACCTTTCACAAAATCCCGATCAAACAAAACGGACCCTTCACAAAATTCTGATAAACAAGATCGGATCTTTCACAAATTGTTTATTGAAAGAATAAATCTGAAAGCAAAATAACACATATTTCTGTGTATAAACCGATAATTTTTGGAGCCTTTTTTGAAGTCAAATTAGAGGGATCAGCTTTTACAAAATCGGCTTATTTTGAAAAAAAAAAAAGCGGCACTCTTGTGATGCTCCTGCAAGGGATAAATGATTGCTACTGCCAAATAAATATAATGGTTGTTTGTTTTATCACAGCTAATTAGCAGCGGTGTTGTAAACTTTTCTGAAAAGGCATTGGTAAGCACTTTTCTCCCCCCCCCCTTATGATTTAATAAACAATAATAATATATATCTGCGAAATGAACTTAGAACTGCAAAGGGATAGTAAGGGTGGGGAAAAAATATGATTTCTTCAGATAGGGTTACCAACTTCAAAATTATCACTACTTAGCGTCTGGTATTGAACCTTTATAATGACTTGATTAGAAAATATTCTCATCATTTCACTAGCTTGTCAATATTTGCGTTTTTATGGTGCGATGTTTAATTGTTATTTTGGGAGAAAATTATATGGGTTTTGATTTTTCGATGCTAACAAGGATGATTAACTTTGAATAAACTCTTTTAATTACCGTTTTTTTTTTCTTTAGATGTCTACATTTTGAAAAATGCAATCTTTTAACACCCGATATGAAAATCATATTTTTCTTTTTTCAAGCTAACTTCCCTTAATTAGGAATTAAATAAAGGAAAAGTCTCGTTATTTCTGTTGGAACTCAACAAGGAACTCTTCAAGTTTTTAAAGCGGAATTCCATTTTCTGTTATGAGTAAAAAATTAAAGTGATGAATAGATGGTTTATTTTATTTCATTTATTTATTTTTTATTTATTTATTTATTTATTTATTTATTTATTTATTTTTTTTTTTTTTGCGTCAACTGTGTCCACAGATATTAATGAAATGTTTATCATAGGACTCTAAAATGCAATTTTAAAATAATTTTATCAAAAATATTTTTTTACAAGCCGTTTTTATACTTTTGATGACTTCACTTTGAGAATTGCGATCTCTTTGCATCCGCTATGCGAACCCGATTTTTCGAATTTTTAATGTTTATTACACTTTGTTAAGAGGTAAACAATTAACATATCTTTTTATTTTTGTTAAAATCGAGGAATTTATAAGTTTTAATCGAAATTCTGTGTTTAAGAGTGTCTTGGGTCAAAAAGTTAAATGCTGAACCCTATTCTGAAATTTATTTTTTTGTTACAATTGTTTTAAATACTGTACAGAAATATTTCTAGTATAATTTAGCATAATGTAGAATGGTAGATAAATATTGATACTTGAGAGAGCGATGCACCCCCCCCCCCCCCCCGCCAAATATCAGAAAAACACTCCAGAATGATTTTCTCGACATAGAAGAGTAAAACACTCAACTTTAAGTTTAATTGATGCAGTTTGTGCCATCTCTAAATTCTAAAATTTCGTTTTAACAATTTTTTTTTTTTTTTTTTTTTTTTTTTTTTGCGAAATTATTTGATTTTTCACAAAATTAATTCATTTTTCACAAAATTATTTCATTTTTCACAAAAAACGGACCCTGTGAAAAATCCTGGACAGACCCCTGGACAGTGTTAACAACTTTTTAAAAGTTAGTTACTACTTACAACTTTCTCTTTTCAACGCTCGACAAATTGAGTTTATTACTCAGGATACTGCTTCTAGTAGCTGTTAATAATTATCGTGTACTATATTGACTTTCATTTGATTAGAAAAAGTATGGTATTCAATTTGTTCATAATGTTGTGTTCCTATTGCTCTGCTAAGTATGTTTTTTTTTTTTTTTCATTATTTACATTTGCAAGTTTATTCCTGTCTCATTTTTTAAACTAAGCTTGTTGAGAATCAATTTTTGTTTGGTGAATGCTTAAGAGGTTTATATAAAAATGCAAATTACTTGACTTGATAGGGTAAACTTTTAATTTTAATAATATTTCAAAATCATGGGATTACTTTTGTGATTAAGAAAAAAATGTTAGAAAAAATAATTGTGAGTAACTTTAATTTTTGATTTTTCAGAATCCCAACATTCCTATTTACTTTTCTGCTAAGCGAGTTATACTTCTTGTTATCCTTACATATAATGGATTACTGCCTTTTATTCCTCTGAAAGAATCATGTTTGGAACTCTTGATGCCATCCGTCATTTTCACGTGAGTTGGTATTTTACTTGTTTTCTAGAGAAATTTTAAAAGTGTGTTAATGTGTGACTGTAGAATCTTCGAGACTACTTTTTCTATCATGGTACAGTCGTGCATTCTTTTCTATCACTTTTTGTCACCAAAGCCACGTATCTGGGACAATGATGATGCTTCTTAATCTCAGTTTTACTGTTTATTTGCATAACTCATGATTATATTACACATTATATTACACTTAGCTATGTACAGTTCGAATTTAGCCATTTCAACTGGTAGACCTCCTCAGATCCTAAAGCTCTCCAAAACCACTCTAGGTAAATAGCCCGGTCAAAATAGACATTCAAGTTTGGAAAAATTCGCAGATCATAATAAGTGAAATGTCAAAAGTCCTCATCAATCCCGGTGAAGCTAAAAATTTTATTCAAGGTCAAAGGTCCAAATTATTATTATTATTTTTTTAATCAGAAAAATGCAGACAATGATTTTTCTGATCAGGCGCAGACCTTAAATACATCATTATAAATGAGATATAAAAAATTTAAGTTGGTCCCACCTGATTTAAACATTTTATAGAAGGTCAAAGGTCAAAAGAAACAATTTAAGAAAAATCTTAAACATTCACAGAAAGCTAAAAATTTGTACAGACCTTAAATACATCATTATAAATGAAACATTAAAAATCTCCATCGATTCCACTCAATCTAAACATTTTATGTAAGGTCAAAGGTCAAAAAATCTTTTTCTTCCTTTTTTTTTTGCAAATATTTCAAAAACGTTAACTGTTATAAAAAAAAAGTGCATATTAATTTGTAAATTATGTAATATGTGCAAAAGAAATATTTATATCAAGTTCAACTCTTTCGGGTTCGAATTATGTGAAAATGGTAAAACAAGTATAACATTTTCCCTTGTTTAACGGATATAAGATGCCTCTGTAAAGAAAGAGCAAAAACATTTTTTTTTCCAAATTTACATTATTTTCCCTGTTTTTAGGATATATTTTTCATTTAAAACAAATTTAAATGCACAAATTTAAACACTTTATATATAAAGGAGAAAGAATGAGGAAATATACTTACCTATTTCAGGAAAAGAAACACGTCTATTAAGATGCTCATCTAATTTTTCCTCTCCCGCAAACATCACCAATTAGTTGACAGTAAGATATTGGAGCCATTTCAAGATGATTCTTGCACTAATTTAAAGATCTCTTATATTCTCCATGTGATCAAACAAATGAAATTTTTAAAAAGCACCTTTGTTTCTATTTTGAAACTAAAATATCACTATTTCAAGTAGGAGTCTCATATGAGGTGCAGAATGACGGCAAAATTAATGACACAAATATCATCATAAAGATTTCTATTGTTTTTTAAAAATGCATTTTCATTATTATGATCATCCATTTTTTATTCCTCTTCTTTGTCTAGAACTTCTAAAGGTTGCTCAAATGAAAAAGAGGGATCATTTATTATCTTCACCAATATCATCTTCATCAGCATTGATTGCATTTGATTCGACATTGGAGCATGATTGGCCGAAGCAATTGCTGTTTACTTGTGAACAAATCAATCCGACTTTTCTGCAGCCACAATTATGATTACATCCCTTCTTGCAATTGCAAAAAATATTATGAAGAGGTTTTTCTGGAGTGGGTGGCAATCAAGTCGGAATTGACTCCAAAACGTTATCTTTCAGTACCCAGCCGCAGTTTTCAGGGTCTAACTCATTGCCTAGCCATACTTAGACTTGGTAGAACACACGGCATAAATGTTGCTAAGCAGCAGCCGTTGTTGGATCAAGACAGGGTAATTGAACAGGTTTATTATGGCTTGTATTTCTCACGAAACTTAAATACCTGTACTTGTCAAGGGAATCAACTTTTTCTAGAGCTTCAGCACAACGAGTTAAATCCTGATGTTTTTCAAAGAACTTAAATTCTTCCTATCCTTCGCATACAGTATTCATTGCATGCATGCTATAGACCCATTTACTTATGACACTATCAGTACTTTTTCCAAGATTCAAAAACTGTGATACCTCATGAATGTTATAATTTATAAGGGGGTAGACAAGGGCAAATCCAGCTTCTGGTTTTGGAAAGACTCGTTATCAGAAAGGGATCAAAGTAATTTTCGGACACAAATAGGGGTTTTAAGGTCAACGAAATATATGTCATCAAAATGCAGTTTTAGGCAGTATTTTGTTGCTTACAGGGGGGGGGGATAAAACCGCCAAGGCACTGCCTCTAAATCTCCGCTTGTTTGTACATAATTGCATAGTTTTCAAACTTTGTATCCTCTATTTTTAAGATACTTACGGTTTAAGAGATATTTGTGAAAAATTGATTTTCTGAGCTTTGACCTTAAATAAAACATTTAGCTCCACTGGGATTTGTTGGGAACTTTTGAAATTTCGTTTATAGTGATGTCTCCAGTTATTTGTATGGTAATTTCATTGTCAAAGTGCAATAATTGGACAAAAATTGGGATTTTAGGTCTAATTTTTAGAAATTTGAGTCCTTGAACTGCCGTTTTGTGCTTTATTCTATCGCTTTAGGGAGAGGGGGGTAAGACCCCCCACTGAATCCCCTCCCGTTTATGCATAATTATCTAATCAGTCTTTGTATCCTTTATTTTTACCCGAACTCTTACTGTTTAAAAGATATTAGAGAAAAATCGATTTTGACCTCTGACCTTGAATAAAATTTTTAGCTCCACCAGGATTGATGGGGACTTCTGACAATTCATTTTATAGTGATGTCCTTAACTATATTTCTGTTAATTACGTAGACAAAGTACCAAATTTGGGTACAAATAAGGGCTCTATGGAGAATTTTTTTTAACTATGTCTCCGATGCCATTTTAAACTATATTTAGTTGCTTTAGAGTGAAGGGTATGACTCCCATGACCCATCCTCAGAATCTCAACTTGTTTGTACACAATTGCATACTTTTCAAACTTTGTAACCTCTATTTTTTCGGTAACAATTATCGTTTAAGAGATACATATGAAAAATTGATTTTTTGACTTTTGACCTTGAATAAAAGTTTTAGCTCCACCAGGATCAAAGAGGACTTTTGACATTTCATGTATAATGATGCTCTTAAGGTTTGTACCAATTTTCAGTTCTATGCGAATTTTCCCGAACTTTCGCTTTTTTTTTTTTTGGTCTATTTTGACCGGGCTAAAAGTCTAGTGCAGGAATGTCCGGGAATATCTCTCACCGTTACTATGCATCTAACATATTCCTGTCCTTAACCATTTCCAGATGTTGCACCTCTGTAACCTCTGGTTTCAGTAAATTCAAGTTCAACCAGGAGGTTGACAGTGACCAGTCCTGTAATTGCGATTATTGTGTAGTAGATATCATAGTTGCTGAATTTTTGTTAGACCAAGAAAGATCTGTTCAGATTACGTAGCTGGCTGTGATTCAAAAATCAGCCATTTATTTTTTTGAAAAAAGGTAGTTTGTAACCAGTTTACTTAAAATTCTTATGATTTCTACAGTATGAACCAAATATTTCACAGAATTACATCACACCCCTTACCCCAGCTATAGCACTGCATGTGACATTATTCTGTTTCTATATTATGAAAGCTATAGCATATTCCAAAAGTAAAGTCTGAATGCATTAATAAATTTTGTAAAATTATTTCATGTTTTAAATATTTTAAAGGAAAAGCCGTTTGGTTGATATGATTTTTTTATATTTGCATTTTATGTTTTTCTAATTTTCTTTCCTGCATCTGCTGCCATGCTATGAGAGAAATCAATGAAGTGGCAATGGGGTAGCAGCATTCTCTACCTTACTATTGGTTTCTAAACTGTTTTTGAGCGAAGTTGCCCTTCTGGAATTAGCTTATGGTATCGTTCCTTAAATGTAACATATATAGCACTGTGAAGGAAAATTTTGTGGGATCAGTTAAGTATTGTAACCAGTGTTGGATTCACCACATCACTAATGTGTGGGATTCCCATGACTCTATAGAACATGCAGGAGATTCAAAAATGCACATGAAAAATGTGATAAATGTTATCTAGTTCTGCAGCAGGCAAAGGGACCCCTAAAATGCACAGTAATGGGGCCCCAAACCTGTAATTCTGACACTTATTATAAGAAACTTTTTTTTAAAAAATTGCTACTCTAAAAAATCAGTATTTTTTTTTTTTTTTTTGGCTACATTTTAAGACTAAAACCAGCATATTTGTACTTTCAAAGGAAAGTTGTATGCAAGTGTGATCTTAAATGAGCAATCTCCAAGCAAATAAAAATTATCTTCACTACATTGAGGAACTTTTTGAATAATAAATTGGGAAACCTGGAATTCTATTTTTTCAAATATAAACCTTGAAGTGGCCGTTATTGAGGCACTATTAAGCACTGGTCTCTACTGGCGTGTTTACCTTATTCATTTTAATTGAAAATATTTTGATTTAAAGGCAGGAGTTTTAATATGTAATTCTTCAAATTCTGATTGGGATTTGAAATAATATTTAATCAAGGATGAACTTGAGTTGAAATCATACTGTACTGATATTTGTATCGATCAATTGAATTATTTTTTTCAGTAACCCAAGCATGATGATTTCACGTGATAAGTTTTGGAGCCCTTGGATTGTATGGCTCATTGAAAAGTAAGCTGTTAATTTTCTTTCAATATTTTTGATAGCTTAAGAAATTGCTGTTCCTCTTAAATCTGGGTCATGTTTTCTATTGTTACAAATCTTGTAAATAGTAATTATTGTAGGAACGTAACCTGTAAATAGTTTCCCGTAATGAATATACAACCCCTTAACATATGGCTAAAGTATACAACCCCTATTCTTTTTATTTTCATTGATAAAGTTTGATAACGGTCTACGCATTTCTCGAAGCTGAAAGAATGTTGTAGAAAATTCTTTGATGTTTATAAAAGCCGTTGGCGATGGATAAACAGTTAGTTTCGATTGAGATTTTCGAACTGAGTGCATTTTTGCTCTGTTTATAGCGAGGCATTTCGCTGTGTTGTTTTCGTATTTGGAAGTAAATACGTGTGTAAACGGTGAGTTTACGGTGTTGTGTGATAATTGCTTAATTGCTGATGAATAATTTAGCAGTTGTTGAAGATCTTTCCTGTATATAGTGTAAATAAATCTCCTGTGTTTTTATCAAGAACTGTGTCTTCATTTCAAGAAAGTGGAAGTCGCACCGAATCCGTTACAATTTGGCGCCCAACGTGGGGCTACTTCAGGACTTTCTTGCAGTAAGTGTGACTTTGGACATTTTTTCATAAAGACTTTTTAAATTTGGACTTTATTTGTATGGTGATTACTCGCGCAATGGATGAACAATTAAAACAACTGCTTGATGCAATCAACTCTGTGAAGAGTGATATGGCGGCTAATCAAGAACAATTAAAAAGTGACTTGACTGCAAGTTTTACTGCAAATCAAGAACAATTAAAAAATGATATGGCGGCTAATCAAGAACAATTAAAAAGTGATCTGACTGCAAGTATGTTGGCAAATCAAGACCAGTTAAAAAGCGATTTAACGGTGCTGAAAAAGGACTTAACGGTGCTGAAAAAGGACTTAACGTCTAACCAAGAAGAAATTAAAAATGACCTTATTTCGGTAAAGACTGTGATGGAAAATAAATTTAATGACATAGAGCATCGAGTTGATGCAATTGAAGAAAAATTTGATACCGTTGAAAGCCGATTCAATGCTGTAGAAAATAAATTTGAAGATGAAGATAGAAGATTTCATCTACTTAAAGAAGAGATCTTTAAGGACGTGGAAAGGAGATTGGTGACCGCGGAAAGCAGCTCTGTACAGTTTGGCGCTCCCACATCGGTTGCTCGACCGTCCATTAAACTTGCCACATTTGATGGGAAAACTTCGTGGCAGGTTTACAAAACTCAATTCATGATAGTGGCGGAAGCGAACGGATGGGACTCTGCTACCAAGGCCTGTCATCTTGCAGCATCCCTGAGAGGTGACGCAGCGGACATTCTCCAGACCCTTCCGGACAGCCAGCGCCTGGATTTCGCCGCCCTCACATCTGCGTTGGAGCTTCGCTTCGGTGAGAAGTGCCAGAAAGATTTCAGCCGACTCCAGTTGAAATCCCGTTTCCAGAAAACCGGGGAAACCCTGCAAGAGCTAGCGGCGGACGTCGAGAGATTGTCTCATCTTGCTTTTTGTGACTGTCCTGCGGATGTTCGAGACAACCTGGCACTCAACTACTACATCGACGGGGTTCGAGATCCGGAAATCCAGAAAGCTCTACGGATGGCGGATGTCAAAGACCTGAGTTCTGCTGTTGTGTATGCAATGAAGTTGGAGGCCGCCCAGCAAGCAACCCGCAAGGATCGCCATTCAATCCGCGGCGTGAAAACTGATGAGCCTGATCCGGTTTCGTCACGTTTTGCTGATCTGGAAAAGCAGATAAAAGAAATTGCAGGAATCCTCAAAAGGAATTCGGCTCCCAAGGACCATAATGGACAATCACTTAAGTGCTGGAAATGTGGTGGCGAGGGCCACTTACGAAGAAACTGTGAAGCTCGTCAAGAAACCAGAGGGAAGAGCACCTCTCCCTCGCAGGTCCAGGAAAACTAAGCCATGGCAATCTCGCGGGGCGGAGGTCGCCAAATTGGAATGAGCCCCATCTTAAAGTTTTCCAGATTTCATCGACGAGTGGCGGCAGTAATGGACTGTTTGTTTACGCATATGTAAACGGGTTTCCCTGCGAACTGATTATTGACACTGGAGCCAATGTTACGATCATTAGAACAGATGTGGCTCGTCAATTTGGACTCAACATTCTGTGGACGCCGCCCTGCGTTACCCTCCAAACTGTGACAGGTGACAAGATCGAGATTGAAGGTAAAGTGAACTTAGAAATTGTGTTTGGAAATGCCATTTACCATCATACCGCATTCGTTGCTGCTATCATAGACCCCTTCATTCTCGGATTGGACTTTTTAAAGAAGTATGACTTCAACCTCGACTTCAAGACTAACGAGCTGCACTCGACGAGAGAAGACATAGCAGTCTTTCCCGCAGAAAGTGATGTAAAATCCGCTCATCAAATAATTGCCCAAACAGATTTATCAATTCCCTCAAGGTCAGAATCATTAATACCCGGCTCCATTGAAGAAAGCAATAGTTTTAGATTTGGACTCATTGAATACCCCAACTTAAGCAATAACCCAAAAGGAGTGCTGGTGGCATCTACGCTTGTGGACCTTTCCAAGGATGTAATTCCTGTGAGAGTCGCCAACATGAGTGAAAGGCCAAGGAATATCCGGAAAGGCGAAGTGTTAGCAACTTGTACTCCCGTAAACTGCATCATTAGAAGAATCAATTCCCCCGAGACTGTGTCTTCTGAGTCCTTGACATCGAAGTTAATTGGGAGTGCACTCTTATCGAAGGATCAAAGAACTGCTGCGGAACAATTGGTGGACGACTTCAAGCATCTGTTTTCATCTACATCGGAGGATGTGGGCCGGACGAATTTAACGCAGCATAGGATCTACACTGGAGAACACCCCCCTATTAAACAGCATCCAAGACGACTACCGTTCGCCAAGAAGGAAGAGGTTGAGACCCTCCTGAAAGAGATGAAGGAGAATGATGTAATCGAACCGTCATCCAGTCCTTGGGCCTCTCCCATCGTCTTGGTCCGAAAGAAAGATGGCTCCACCAGATTTTGTGTCGATTACCGACGACTGAATGAAATCACCAAGAAAGACAGTTACCCTCTTCCACGGATAGACGACACCTTAGACACTCTTTCCGGACACAAGTGGTTTTCGACCCTGGACTTGAAGAGCGGCTACTGGCAGGTTGAGATACACCCTGATGACCGAGAGAAGACAGCGTTTACAACTGGACAAGGCTTATGGCAGTTTAAAGTGATGCCCTTCGGCCTCTGCAATGCACCAGCTACGTTCGAACGTCTTATGGAGACAGTGTTAAGAGGACTTTCCTACGAATCCTGTCTGGTCTACTTAGACGATATCATCATCGTGGGACGCAGCTTCGAAGAACATCTGGCAAATCTTAGGAAGGTGCTGCAAAAGCTTAAGGAAGCCAATCTGAAGTTAAGCCCGTCCAAATGTAATTTGTTCCGCCGGGAAGTGAACTACCTTGGTCACATCATCTCTTCTGAGGGTGTACAAACCGATCCAGAGAAGGTATCTGCGGTCAGGAGTTGGAGTCGTCCCGAAAACATCCATCAGCTGCGAAGTTTCCTGGGGCTCTGCACCTACTACAGGAAGTTTGTAAAGGGTTTTTCCAACATTGCACGACCTTTGCATAAGCTGACGGAGAGCAAGCAAAAGTTCGAATGGTCCAAAGAATGCGAAGATGCATTTCTACGACTGAAGGAGGCTTTAACATCAACGCCTATCCTCGCCTATCCTCAGCCTGAAAAATCCTTCATCCTGGACACTGATGCGAGCAACGAGGGCATCGGAGCTGTTTTATCCCAAGAAATTGACGGAAATGAACATGTCATCGCTTACTGGAGCAAATGCTTATCAAAGTCGGAGCGAAATTACTGCGTCACCAGAAAGGAGTTACTGGCCATAGTGAAAGCTGTAGAACACTTCCATCATTACCTCTACGGCCGAAAATTTCTGCTTCGGACAGATCATGCCTCATTAACTTGGCTTTTGAACTTCAAAAATCCGGAAGGCCAGATAGCCTGATGGATACAGCGGCTCCAGGAATATGACATGGAGATCAAGCATCGAAAAGGGTTATCTCACGGTAATGCTGACGCTTTATCAAGGAGACCCTGTCCTGAGAACTGCAATTATTGTTCCCGAATCGAGAAACAGTATGGAACGACTAGCCCTACCGCCTATCAGGTGACAGTGACTCCAATATCATCAGAACCTGATCCATGGAGTGACGACCAAGTTCGAAATGATCAGCTTGAAGACCCCGACATAAAACCAATTTTGGAGTTCATGGAAAGTGACAGTCGGCGCCCTAGCTGGCAGGACGTTTCCATCTTCAGTCCTGCAACAAAAAGATACTGGGCTTTATGGAACTCGCTCCATTTACGGAACGGCGTACTGTACCGGAAATGGGAATCTGACGACGGCAAAACATCTAGGTGGCAGTTACTACTTCCCCGATCAAGGATTTCAGATGTTCTGAAAGAAATACATAGTAGTGCGACTGGAGGACATTTTGGTGTCTTGAAAACCCTCAATAAAGTTCGGGAGCGCTTCTTCTGGAGCAAGGCGAAGGATGACGTGGAGAAGTGGTGCCATTCTTGTGACGCCTGTGCTGCTCGTAAAGGACCGAAGAAGAGGAGCAGAGGGAAGCTACATCTGTACAACGTTGGAGCTCCTTTCGAACGAATTGGGATCGACATCCTGGGTCCTCTACCAAGAACTGCTGATGGGAACAAATACATTCTTGTTTCCATCGACTACTTCACCAAATGGCCGGAAGCATATCCCATTCCAGATCAAGAGGCTACCACCGTAGCAGAGACTCTAGTCCAACATTGGATCTCGAGATACGGAACACCTTTGCAGATTCATTCCGATCAAGGGAGGAATTTCATCTCTGCTGTGTTTAAGGGCCTATGTCAAATTTTCGGAATTGAGAAAACTAGGACAACACCACTACACCCACAATCGGACGGCATGGTGGAGAGATTTAACCGCACAATCCTGAATAATCTCTCACTTATGGTATCCAGAAATCAACAGGATTGGGACAAGAAGCTACCTTTGTTCCTGCTGGCCTACCGCAGTGCTGTCCACGAGACTACCGGATATGCCCCATCTCAGATGCTCTTCGGACGAGAGCTTCGGCTACCTTGTGATCTCGTCTTCGGTCGTCCTCCGGATGCGCCTTCATCGCCTGAGGAGTACATCCAGGATCTCCAGGCCCGGTTGGAAGACGTTCATAACTTCGCACGAGAGCGAATCAACATCGCGGCGGAGAAGATGAAGACCCGATATGACACAAGGTCTACTGGACATGAATTCAACGAAGGCGACAAGGTTTGGTTATGGAATCCCATCCGACGGAAAGGTCTTTCACCCAAATTGCAGTCGCATTGGGATGGACCCTACAAAGTCCTTAACCGACTGAATGACGTCGTAGTGAGGATCCAAAAATCACCTAATGCAAAACCTAGGGTTGTACATTATGATCGGTTAGCTCCATACTATGGCCATAGTTCATGAGTATTACGTAAACAACCATGGTTGATAACATAAAAGTTGTAGATAATTTTTGCTTTTAATGTTTAGTAATATTTCTTGTTATTATTGTGTTTTCTGTATCTGATAGTTATTAATTAATGTGTATATTTGTAAACTTGTGATAGAAGTTTGGCACCCTTTCTGGGGATTGTACTGCCCGGGACGTGCAGTCCTTAGGAAGGGGGCAATGTTACAAATCTTGTAAATAGTAATTATTGTAGGAACGTAACCTGTAAATAGTTTCCCGTAATGAATATACAACCCCTTAACATATGGCTAAAGTATACAACCCCTATTCTTTTTATTTTCATTGATAAAGTTTGATAACGGTCTACGCATTTCTCGAAGCTGAAAGAATGTTGTAGAAAATTCTTTGATGTTTATAAAAGCCGTTGGCGATGGATAAACAGTTAGTTTCGATTGAGATTTTCGAACTGAGTGCATTTTTGCTCTGTTTATAGCGAGGCATTTCGCTGTGTTGTTTTCGTATTTGGAAGTAAATACGTGTGTAAACGGTGAGTTTACGGTGTTGTGTGATAATTGCTTAATTGCTGATGAATAATTTAGCAGTTGTTGAAGATCTTTCCTGTATATAGTGTAAATAAATCTCCTGTGTTTTTATCAAGAACTGTGTCTTCATTTCAAGAAAGTGGAAGTCGCACCGAATCCGTTACACTATTAATGTCATTGAGTTTGCACTTAATTTGGGTTTAACTTTTTTAAGATCCTAAATTGTATTTCATTGCTAATTAGCAAAAAAACACACTTGAAATGAATTTTTTTTTCTTTTTGTCTAGATATTTTTGTAAGCAACTAAATTTACTTCTGTTATTTTTATTTTTCTGTTATTTTATTTAGAATGATTTCCTCTCACAACTACTCTTTGCTTCCTACCAGTGAGCCAATTTCTGACCCAAAGTAAAGTTTTTCCTCCTATTCCTATGTCAGCTAATTTGATGAGAAGAGCAATATACAGTACCTTGTCAAAAGCTTTTTGAAAATCAATATAAACAACATCCAAACATTTTTTGTTATCTAAAGCTGAGGTAACCTTGTCGTAGGATTGCAATAAATTAGTGGCACAGGATTTACCTTTCCTGAAACCATACTGCGAACTAGTCAACAGACTATTAGTCTCTAAGAACTTCATGATCTAAATACCTTTATGCTGAAAAGTAAAGTACGAAATAACAACGTCAAAAAGCACAAATTTCAGATTACTGCTGACACATGTTTCGGCATTACAAGGAACGCCGTTTTCAATGCAAATAAATGAGCTTATGGATGAAAAGACATCCGACAGAAACCCTGAGCCAGATAAGCAAACAGCTTAAAGGATAAAAATAGGGGATTAACCAAACACCAATGAGAAAATTATAAACCATAAAGAAAGAATAGGAATGTAAACACAGGGCAGGAGCTCTCTCACAGTTACGATGAAACCTAAAGAAAGAATTCATTAGACAAAGATTAAGCTACAATGCTAAAACCAAAAGAAAATGTCAATAACCATTAACCACAAGAAAAAAAAACTGAATGGAAGAAAAAACATCAAGAAATGAAACACACAAAAATTTTCCGAAAAGGAAAAAATAAAGAAAGAAGGGGGGGGGATGTCAATCACATGACAAAAAAGTTAAAAATAAACCAAGCAAGATAGATAAAACTGTATGAAAAAAATGAAAATAATAAAAGTATGCAAAATAGAAAAATGGATGGGGAAAGGACAATATTAAAGATATGAAAGCCAGACATTGGAAAAATACGGAACTGCTTTAAGATCATTAACTAAGTTAGAACTGATCCTCAAAACACAGAAAGATTCCTAAAAGTCAAGATCTGATGAATTGGGGCATTTTTGGATAATTTGGAGTTAAAATCAAAAGAGTGATTCGAATCTTAACAATGTTGGGCGATACTAGACTTATTTAATTGTTGTTTTTTCACATAATTTTGATGCTCTTTCAAGCACGCCAATTTTAAAGCATGCCAAGTCTGTCCAATATAGGCCAGTTTGCAACTACAATTACTTTTCTTAACCATTTCAGTTGGTGAATAGGATCTTTAAGAGAAGAGAATGAAAGTTTATTAACAGGAGAGAACACCGATTTGTTGGAAATGTTTTAGAATCTTAGCAACCTGATAGCTCACTGAGGGAAAGAATGGTAAAGCAACCAAATTCTTTCTGATGAAGGTTCGGTTAAGAACATTAATTTGGGATGTATTTGAAAGTTTTTTTTTAAATGGAATCAATCAAAGTTGGCGGATAGTCTGTATCAATTGCCATAGCTTTAAGATAATCAAGTTCAGCATGAAGAACTAATATTAGTAGCACGATGAACAATAGAATTAAAAGTAGAATATTTTTGATTTGGAGGATGAGACGATAGTCTATGATTAGGTAAAGAAACAGCAAAAGATTCGCAATAAACAGTAGTTTCAAAACCAATTTCAGTAGGAGAAACAAGTACATCAAGAAATGAAATGCAATTATCCCGTTCTTTCTCACAAGAGAATTTAAAATGAGGATCAATGGAGTTTAAAATGGATAAAATCTCATCATTTTCAAACTGATTCTGATTCATTAGAACAAAATAGTCATAAACATACCAAAAATAAAATTGAAACTACAGTTTTTGAAACAACTTAACATCAAAATTATGCATGTAAATATCACTAAGAATGGGGCTAAGTGGGTTTTCCATAGCCAGACTGTCTAACATAATAAAAATTTCCCATTCTACTCCACAAAGTGAAAAAAAACTCTGACTTTTGTTTGTCTTCAGAGTATTGAAGACATTTTTCCAAGAAAGATTAAGATGGTCTAGAAGGCAATAGAAATTTGATGAAACATAAAAACATTGCTCGCTTTAAGCCATTGCCAAAGGACAATGAGAAAGCCATCTCTGCTTTTTGTAATGAAAATTTCCTACTGTGATATGTCAATTAAGAATAGAAAAAAGGTAGAGAGAGAGTGAAGCCTTCATTTCTTGAAAGCAACTATTTTAGGTCCCAGGATATGTTTTAAAGTAAAGTACTGGAAGACATCAGGTTTCTTTCACTAGGTTCACACTAAATGTATCTTCCTGTCGTTGTAGTTGAACCATTGACGGGATCATCGCCTCAGGTTTTCCTAACCTAATGATGAGAAAGTACCATACGTAGTACTATTTTTTTCTTGGTTCAAATCCATCTCAGTTTTGGAGCCAGTGGCAAGAAGAGTTTAAGGAAAAACAAACTAATCAGTACATTATTGAAGAAAAAATTGTGGAATTTAAAGGTGAAACAAAGTTTATTCCCGTCCAAATAAATTAAAACAGGGTAGTTCTGTACATAAAAGATCAGTGCAGTGGAAGATTTTTATCTATGGTTGAAAGAACAAATTAAGCAATAATATGAATATCATTCAAGTATGCAAGGAAAGATAGTAAGTGAGACAAATGCTCAGCAAGAGACCGAGATATAAAAGTTTTCGTTCAAAAGATCGAATTGCTAATCGATCGGAGTTCGTTTTGCTCACGTAACGTGGTGGCTTGGCGACTTTGGCCATAAACAATAGAGTTGCGGGATTATTTGTTTACATTTTAAAGCTACGGTTAATGTAATTTATTGTATTTTTTGTCTATTTGACGAAATATTTTAAATTGCAAAGAATTATTTTTGGTTTTTTAAGAGTGTTTAGTCATTTTAGTTGAAGAATATTTTACATCAAGATGGGGGGGGGGATGAGTGATTTTCACTTATTCAGGAAACTGTTTTTTCTTTTGTCATTTCTTTAAACAGTAGCTTTTTGATTGTTTTATTCTTTTTCATATGAAGGACGTTGCAGGGGATTTCCTGTTTGTTCTAAATGGGTACTTAGTTTTTACACTTAACATCTGAGGACGATTTTAATCCTTTGAGTATGGCTGAAGGAACAAACCATGCGATCAATCTTTCAAGTATGCGAGAAAAAATAGTTAATAAAATTACGGCTCAGTGGGCATTAGATAAATCAAGTTGTGATAAATATACGCATTCTGACACATCTTTAAAACATTTTCTTTTTACATATTTTTTTCAACAAAACTGTTCAAACACTTGATAGTTATTGAAATTTTTTAACTTTTCAATTTATGAAGTTTGAGCAGAACAACGTCTGTTGGGTCCTTTAGTTAGATTTAAGTTCTGAAGAATATAAGACTGGTACTTCATTTGTAACAACTTAAGCCCTTTATATGGTATATTTATTGCACAGGGTTTGACTTAGTTATATACTAAGTTTTAAGTAATTATAGAGCAGCATGCATTCAGGTAAGTTGTTAATTTTTTATGTTGCGGAACCTTGTTGGCCATTTAGTTACACTAGCACACACAGTTTCATTGCGGAAATTAAAAATTAGATTAAGATTATTTCATCGAGTTCCCATCAGGTTACACTTTTTTTTTAAATATGGAATAATAATGTTAAAATTTTACATTTGATTATGTTCTGTTAACCACATCATAAGCTTCTTAGTGTTTTATAGACACTATTTGTATGTAAAAAAAATTTCTGGCGCTTGTGCTTTGAAAATAAGTATTTCTAATAACACAGTATTGTATTATTCCTCTCATAGAAGCACTCTCTTAAATCAACTCAGTCCTCACCAGGAACGGATACAGACTACCATTTTAGGGGGGGGGGGAGTCATTCTTCAGTATGTCCCCTGCCCCCATGCTTGGATGAATGTCAAAAAATGCTCCAAATCGGCCAAGAATAAGGCACTTAATAGTGCACAAAGTTACAAATTATTTTCATAAGCAATGAAAAGAAGTAGTGCTTCAAACCTTCACAACTTTCAAAAATAATTAATGAATTGAAAGACCACTGAAATTGTTTACATTTTATTCATAAAGTATGCTATTTTTGACAGTTTAGAAGGGGGCATCATGACCCCCCTGTAACCTCCCACACCCCCTCCCTTGTATCGGCCACTGGGTCTCATTCAAAATTACATTTTGGTATTGCCTGCTTTTCAATTCTTAGCAGGAGGAAAACATTTTCTTGAAGGTTGGAACTTAAAGTTTCTCTGTTTTCTAAGATTATCACAGAAAAATCTGAGGATTGCTTTTGTTTATATCTCAGCATCTAGACCAATTAGAGACTTCAGGATTTCACTAAATGATCTGCTTAATCTTAAGGTACAACTTAATGCTAAAAAATTCATTACTAAAATAAAATTATTACGGTTAAGATGGAAAACAGCAAATTTCATGTAATTTCCCCATCAAATGTTTAAATATAAAACCCACTGGTACAATTTTTTTTTTCTTACTACAGCAATATTAATAGCAGGGTTGGGTTTTGGACTGTTCAAAACTGGTTTAGGACAGGACAGGTGGTTTTTACTGTCCAAAACTGTCCGAAACTGTCTTAAACTGTCCAAAACAATGTAAAGCTAAAGGGGTGTAATCTAATCAATTTGTATTTACTACAATATTTGTAATGCATAAATATAAATATTAATGAGGTTTAATTAATGAGTATTTGATAATACTTTTCTCCAAAATGTTCATTAAAAAAATATTTTACTTAAAATAAAATGCCAATAACTCTATCAATAAAAACTTCCTTTTGTAACAGTTGGTAGAGTCATGAAAGGAAATTCACATTGCTACCAAGACAACTAATTTCAGTTAAATTTATAACTCAAAGGAATGTTATTAAATTGTACAATATTTTTAAAAAAGCTTCATTTTTTAATGGTTTTTGCAAATAAATTTTGCGTGATGTTTTAATGAAAATTATTTTTTAAATCACTGAATAAAGAACACAAAATTAGTGATTAAACACAACTTATATTTTAAAACTTATGCTATTCTTTTTTAGTTTATATTTTTAATTAATACATTCTGTAACTACAAAAAATTGTCATTTATTGCATTTAAGTCAATTGCACTATATTTTGAACACATGCATAAATGTCGAAAAATTTGCTTTATGGAAACAAAAAAGAGAAAAAATCATGCATACAAATTGTAATATTTAATGAAGAATTTAATTTCTACGTAACTAGATTAAAATCTGCTGTATATATAAGCTATATATATATTTATACTTGAATGTTCACAATAAATAAATATATTAAATAGTAAAAAAAAAACCTAATTTTGACACATTTTGTTCTGTTTTTGATATTTTCTCACAGAATATGGTTTTTTCAAAAAATAGTTTTGGACATTTTTGGACACAAGGATTTTGAACCGGATGGTAAAAACCTTGCCAACCCTGCTTTCATTTGCACACATGCACAAGCATAAGTACATTTGGTTACCATTATGAAAAAGAAAAAAATAATAATAGTAATAATAATAATAATAAATAAATAAATAAAATAAACTTATGCATACAAATTTAAATCAAGAATTCAACTTCTGTAACTAGATTAAAATCAGCAGCATAAATAAGTTGTTTGTTCACATTGAATATATGTTCAATATAAAACTTTACTTTGATGTATTTTATTCTGTTTTTGATGTTTTCTCACAAAATACAATTTCTCTAAAAATATAGTTTTGGACACTTTCGGACAGTTTTGGACACAAGGGTTTTGGACAGGACGGTAAAAACCAGGGTTTTTACCGTGGTTTTTACCATAGTGTCCAAAATCTTGCCAACCCTGATTAATAGTAATCATAATAAAAATTTTGAATCAATGCTTCTCCGGAGCAAGCATGAAATTTATCCACTATCATTGATTTCTTAGATTTTTATCCTCATCTATGCTAATAATCGAAAACGGGGATAATTAAAGACACATGTTAGAATCTTTATCATGAGCAAGGGTACCCATATAGGGGGTAAGTGGGGGCTCAATCCCCCCACCCTTAGAAATTAGAACTTCTTTGCTTCCAGTACTTTTTTCTTTGCAAAAATGTAAAAACATTTCTTCTCCAGCCATTAATGAATAATTTATTTAAAATATCAAACTTTAATTTTTCTAATCTGTACTGAAATTGGTTTCTGTGGGGAAAATATCCTGCTAAACCATGGGAAAAATGTCTGAGCCCCCCCCCTTAAAATTTTGCATATGGACGCCCATGGTCAGAAGTAACATGTATGTTGTACAATATGAATTATTTTCTCAAACCTTTAATATTTAAATAGTTATAATTAAACTAGCACACAAACAAATCCTAGAGGGGAACAAGTATTAATTTTTAGTGCCAAATGTTTCAAGTTTTAGACACATATATAGTTTTTTTCCCCTTTAGTATAAAGCATTTATATGAAAAAAAAGTGAATTTTTGTGATGGTAACATTATTCTATTTCTGAAATACATTTAGACTTAAAAGAATAAACTAACAATTTAAAAAAAAAAAATACTATTCACTTTTCATAATGCACTCAGAAGGATAAAATAACTTTTCTGGATCAGAAAGAACAATATTTAAATATTCCTGTAGTTTTCAATTATTCCAAGAAAAAGACTCCACAAACAAGAAAAAGTGCGGCTCAAGTCATTTCAAACCAAACTTCCCAGAAAAATATACATGTATTGACTCTCAAATGTATGACAGAAAGTTAAATAATGATAAAAAATTCTCTACCTGACTTGAGCCGCACTTTCCTCATTTGTGGAGTCATTTTCTTGGAATAATTGAAAACTACAGGAATACTTAAATATTTCCCTTTCTGATCCAGAAAAGTTATTTTGTCCTTTTGAGTGCATTATGAAAAGTGCTTTGTATTTTTTCAAAAATTCTGTTTTTTTTTTTTTTTAAATGAACCTATTCATTTCAGTTGATTTATTTAAGTGCGTTGCTGTTCAATTATTTTTATTTCATACTATTATTTTATATTTCAGATTATTAATGAGAAGATCTTTATTTGAACATCTGTCTAAACGTGGTATACAGGTATGTTGCTTGTCGGTTTTTACCCCTCTGGCCTTGGCAATTGATTAACAGCACAATATATGCAACAGTTATATCATTCGCAATTCCAGCGTTCGAATAGGCTACCTTGCAGTGATTTATAAAACTAAAGAAAAAGGTAAAACATTGCATTTATTAACGCATTCAATGTGCTTTATATTGCTTTCAGCAACAGAAATTGTTTCGTCCCTTAATGGTATTCTTGGCGAGCTGCTCAAAATAATGTTTGTTTTCATTATTTCCCTCTAAAAAATGAGATGATTTTCATAAATGGCGAAAGCGTAAACACAAAACTCTGGATTAAACAAATTTGCATTAGCATAAAATTCTCATCTGTTCGATGCATTTTTTTTTTTTTGAAAGAGGATAACGTTATACCAGGTAAATTTTTTATCGTTTTTGTAAATTTGTAAGAATATGGGTTTTTTTTTAATCTTACGCTGGAAAGAAGGATTTGATAACATTAGCAAAGGAATTAGAGCTTTCACCTCCGCCAAGTTTTAAAATAATTAATTTAAATAACCTAATTTTACTGCAGCATTTAGTTGGAATGGACAGTTTGCAAAATATTTTCTTGAATATATTATCGTAAAACGAAATGAAAAATGTTCAACGCTGAGAATTTTCATCGCCAAAATAGTCGGATTATAGTTTAGGGTTATAGTTTTAGTATTGTATGAGCAAAGAACCCTTGGCGAGATTTTGCATGTCAGTTGTAAACCATTTTTATTTTTATCATGTGTGGAGTAAAATGGTAGAAAGATTACAGAATTCGATAAGTTTAAAGAAATAATGGAAGATCAATTGAAAAGAAAACTACCACCATGTATCCGTGAGAATTTTATTGATGATGCATGACATAATTAAATCATAATTCAGAAATTAGAAACATACGAAATAGAAAAAATTAAAATTAACCAATTCGGCAATTTGAGAAATAACTCAACTACAAATGTAAAACAATTAGTGCTAGACAAACAAGACAAAGAAGTATCATCTTCCTCTTTTGATAACACTGGTAAACAAAGGTTTTGTTACATGAAATATTTATAGTGTTCTTATGGCCACAATGAAAATGTAGTTTCATCAAGAATTGATAAAGATCGAATTCAATATTGTGGAAATGGCTGCTTTAGAACAACAAACTACATGTTTTGCATTAATTTCTAACATTTAGTGATGCTTCTTGAATTCTCATTTCTTTCTATGTGGGCCAGAATATCCACAAGACTTTTACCACACGAAATATCCACAACGAAAATTGCTATGCTTATTAGCATTTTCTACGCTATGCTGTGAGTTTGTTTTACCTTTTTCATCCAGCATTAGACGATGGTTGCTGTGCCCCCTATAGTTTGTTGGAGTTGCGAATAGAAAAACTCCATGGCCAATTTTTTTTTTTTTTTTTTTTTTTTCAAAATTTGAATATGATCCCCAAAATATTAATGTTCATTGCAATTTTTTTTTTATTATTCAAATTGCATTTTCAGGTGTATTATTTTTCCAACTGTGGTTCTTCTCATGTTTATAAGAATATATTGCTGAAGTTAATTCTTTTGCTAGTATACTGCAAGTTGTGTTATTTCCCCTTAATATATTAAGAATATAGTTTAAAGCTTTCTTTTTATTTCATCCAAAGTTCTAGCATTATGTATTTAGCTTTTTTCATAACCTGTTCACTTCTTCATTCTAAATCCTGCTAGTACAATATTTTATTAAAGAAACTCTATTTATGGAGTTCACACTGATGTAAAATGATTTGAAAACCCAAGTTTAAGAATAACTTAAATAATTATGATGTAATTGCAGTTATTATGCTTTAGTTAAGGCTATATGATAGAATAGATACATATGTAAGGCTAAGGCTGTATGGTCTCTCAATTGTTAAGATATTACATTTGAATGTATGAACATATTACATATGAATGTACTAAATTCAGGAAATAGGTTTTTTTTTTTTTTTTTTTTTTGAAACACTATTTTTCAATCTTCAATCACAATGCAAATTATTTTTGTTGCAATTTGTTTTATCTTAAATTATAATTTGTATGATCTTAAATTATTGGTTATTTCTATCTTAACCTTTTTTTTTTCTGCATCTTAAAATGAAAACATTATCATTTAACAGTGACGTACATAGCAAACCCACAACCCCCAGGGTGCGGGAGGGGGGGGGACACTGAAGTCTATGTATGCTACTGTCACTGAAGCATCTGAAAATTTAACAGATTTTTTTTTAGAAATTACAAAAAAAAAAAAAAAAAACTTGAAAAAATTACTTCTTTAATTGATTTAATGAGTGGTATCCATTTTTTAATTTTGATAACTGGTTGTGAAAGAGAGGTGTCAAACCTTTTCTCATTTTCATTTTAGACATATTTATGGGTTTTAAATGAGGAGAAAGATTACAAGCGAGCATTTGAGCTTGGAGCAACTGGTGTGATGACTGACTATCCAACAAAATTGAGGCATTTCCTCGTAGAGCATGATTTACAGAATAGAATGAAATGAACAAATTATTCAATCAAGTTTTACTGTTATAATATTTCATCAAAAAACACCAAGCATTATTATAATATATATATATATATATATATATATATATTTTAATTCTAAAGTGCTCACACATCTGAAAAGTATTTTTAGTGCAAGATATGTGCATCTTAATTTTTTTTTCTTGAAAATACTATTGTAATATTTATTTAGTTATTATACGTGTATCAAACTTGTTTTCCAAAACATGCATTTGTCAGAATTTGAATTAGAATGTCTGCTATTTTTTTACAATGAATTACAAATTCAACCCTTAGTTACCGGCATGGCCGGCCATATGGGGGGGGGGGGGCAAGTGGGGGCTCAAGCTCCCACCTAGCCCTTAGAGACTAGAACTTCCTTGCTTTCAGTACTTTTTTCTTTGCAAAAATGTAAAAAAAATTTCTTCTCCAGCCATTAATGAATAAGTCCTTGAAAATATCAAATTTTAAAAAGTCTAATCCGCACTGAAATCGATTTCCATGGGGAAAATATCCTGCTAAACCAGTAGGAAAGTATCTGAGCCCTCCTTGGAATTCTGCATATGGGTGCCTATGGTTGAAGGAATCAAAGGGCACATATTATATGCACACAGTCTAGGAAGTATAGAGTACACACATTGAAATAATCATTACTCATTTGTTTTATGCCTTGTGTCATTGAAATTCTCCTTGATTTTTTAAGTTATTCATTTTTTTAAATGAAAAATGTGCCAGTGAATGGAGGAAAAAAATACATTTTTCGTATTGAGTTATGAATTTAAAAAATTTTACGTTATGTTTATAAATTAGCTTGTTGCTGGTATTATTTAGTGGCTAAAAAATCTGATGCATTTAGCTTTTCCCAAGTTCTTTATATGTATGGCCACAAGTTTTTGACTGTTGTTGATTGACTTCAGGGAAGAACAATCTAAATTTGAGCTCCTAAAAATCGAGCAATTAGTGGCTTGGATTTAGATGTCATTTTTATAGCCTAATACCAAAAAATGTCAAAATTTTCTTTCATTTTCTATTAATTTTGGGTTGATTTTTTTTTAAATCACAGACATATATGATTATAATTTTTAAATAATATTGCATAAGGATTTAAGTGTTTTGTTTTTGTGTATATTGCAGCTGAAGTGTTGATTATTTTTGATTGGCAATATTTTAATCATATATAATCTAGTTGTAATTTCTTTTAATGTGCAATATGTTCAACATATTTACTCAAGTAAAAGCGTTCTTTTCTTGCATTTCATATATATTTATTGAATTCCTTGTATGGAATTTCCAGAAAAATTGTTAATAACTTTTTGTGCAATGTTTCTTTTTGTTTTTAATCTGTTATTTTCTTTGAATTATTTATGAAGATAATTGAAAATGCAGAATAATAATGAAAAATGGTGTATTGCTCTATTATCCATGACTGTTACTTTTATCATTACCACAATATCTCTTATTTACTTCCTGTACATAATTAACTTTATACCTAGATTTATACTGTATGTAAACTGTGTTCTGTCGGTATAATGACTTTGTTTTGATGTTTTAATTATTGAATCTAATTTTTATTTTTCAAAGTATTTTATTTTTATAAGAGAAAATAATTACTTTTATGAGGTTATTGATACCTAATGATTTTTAAGTAAATGCTAAAGCGTTAGCAGACACATTTTGGGCTTTAAGGAGCCCATCTATCAATGGGAAGCATTTTGTGAGTTTTAGGGTGTTAGTTATTTCAGTATAGTTGTTACATATTCCAAAGCTTACACCTTTATGCATTGATAAAGTGGTTCCTTGCTGACCAAGTTGGGAGTCTTCATATCTGTTTTGGAGATTTTTTTTTTAAGCATTGGATTTAAATAATCTCACTTGAAACACAAATGTGTCTACCTTTCTGTTGTCGCATTATTGCTCTGTTTTGTAATGTAAGCAAAATTTCTGAACATCTGAATTAATAAGAAACCATTACTTATGGCCGACAGCATTGGGACGTATTTGATAATAAATCCCAATGTTATTTTGAAAATTTTCTTCTTCATTGGCCCACCAGCCTAGGATGGGCCATGTCCTTCTGCAGAATTGATTTTCAGGTTGCCTCTTCTTGGGTAGACCCCTCCATTTTTTAATTTTAAAAATTTTCATGTCTGTTTCGAGAGAGCCGATCCACCGGATCCTTGGTCTTCCCTTTTTTGGGATCCCAGTAGTTTGGCGTCATAGATTCATTTGGTGGGTCAGTCATTCTAGTCACGTGTCCTGCTCATTTCAATCATTGAGTGGAAATGAAATTTATGATGTCTGGTCCTGAATTTGTTCTTCTTTTCCAGACACTATTACATTTTTAGCCTCCTAAAGAAAAATAACTATAACTGAAATGTTATTTGTTAGCATAATACTTTTCAGCAAAAGGCTTGGCGTTACAGTGGCCTGAACATTTTAAAAAAATGCTCCTGATCTGGGCGGTCATTCCAAGCTCGTCAGCTTGCGAGATCGAGATTTTTGCTCACGTGATAGGTTGTGACATAGAAATTTTGCAAAGCAGCATTTTAATCTACTCGAACTTAGCTTGTGGCTAGGTTCAAGTAGATTAAAATACTATTTTGCGACATTTCTACGTCACAACTGATCACGTGAGCGACAATCTCGATCTCGCAAGCTGACGAGCTTGGAATGACCACCAGATCTTCATTAACCTTTAAGAACGTAGACGGTTTAAAGTAACATAAGAACACCAGCATTTTTTTAAGCTTAACTATCAGTTTTTAAAGATTTTCCTATTTAATACAATGTTGAGTAATGTTATAGTAGGAGCAAAGATGTAATTGAACGAACAGACAAACGCAATTGAAATGAATACTATCACAATATAGTAATAAATGATAACGTTATATTTTCAAAACTTTCACGAATGTAAAATTTTTTTAAAAACTTTTAAATATATACATAAAAATGATATTTTAGTCATTTAGACAACTCGTTGCCATTTGTTGAACAAGTGTTGCAATTCTCACCATTGTATTTTCTTATTTTTATTTGCATTTTGCAGAAGTTCCCTCCTCTTTTTGAGCTAGGATGCACCCCTCCCCCCTAAAAATTGCAAAGACCCAAAAACAAGACCCCCCTAAAAAGAGATGCCTCTCAAAACAACGCTCCCCCCCTAAAAATTTCAATGGCACAGTCTGTGCCCTGACCCCTCCTGCCCCCCTTAGGTGGGCACCCCCTGCATTTTGCATGCAAAATTGGAACATTCACATAAGAAATAATCAAAAAGAACAAGACAAAAAGGCAACTTTCGACTTTAAACACAAGTACGTCGCTTAATGGACCTTGAAAAAAGGCTAAATAATGGCCAGGTGTTGGTCAAGTGACTATTCTTAAATTCCTAGCTGCTTTCTCGCCGAGTGGCATACTCTGTACGCCATTCATGTTCTTGCAGGTCAACGGCGGAGAATTGAGTTGAGACTAACCTGTTTTGGCTTAGATCTTAGGAGCCATTCATTAATTACATAAGGATAATTTTGGCATTGACTCCCTCCCCCCAAGGGTAAGTAATACAGTCCAGTCACATTAATGTTACCATCTGTCAAAAGCCAGATTAACCACCTTTCGCAGAGCGACTGCTGCGAGACGTGCAGGAAGAGTCACTTAGGTCCCTGAAGGTGTTCTCTGGGATGTTGAGCCATGCCAACTCTAATGCCGTGGCCAGCTGCGCTAGATTACCCGGATGAGGATCCATGGCGCGAACAACTCGATCAAGATGGTCCCACAGATGCTCGATTGGGTTTAAGTCAGGTGAGTTTGCTGGCCAGGGGAGGACGGTAAACTCATCCTGGTGCTCTTCGAACCACGGATGTACACTGGCAGCTGTATGGCACCTCGCATTGTCCTGCTGGAAGATGCTATCATCCTGAGGAAAAACAATGCGCATGTAGGGGTGGACATGGTCCGCAAGGACAGATGCGTACTTGTATTGATCCATCGTGCCTTACACAATGACCAGTGAACTCAGAGAATGCCAGGAAAACATTCCCCAGACCACAATGCTCCCGCCTTCAGCTTGGACCGTTCCGGCAATGGTTGCAGGGTGGTTCCTTTCAGAGGTTTCACGCCTTATACGCCAACGTCCATCTGTCTGATGGAGCATAAAATGAGATTCATCTGAAAACGCTACCTGTCGCCACTCAGTGGACGTCCAGCTGCTGTACTGGCGTGCAAATTCTAGCCTTCGTCGTCGATGAACAGCAGTCAGCATAGGTGCACGAACCAGGCGTCTGCTTCGGAGGCCCAGACGCAGCAATGTTCACTGAATAGTAGTTTGGGAAACACTTTTGGTAGCCCCTTGGTTCATTTTGGTGGTCAGTTGCTCAATGGTAGCCCGTCTATCTGCTCGAACGCATCTCCGCAACCGTCGTTCGCCTCTGTCATCTATGGCCCGTGGTGCACCACATTTGCCACGTCGCTGATTTTGGACAGTCCCATTTTGCCATGCACGGTACACTTTTACCACGGCGGTACGTGAACAGTTCACATACTCGGCCGTTTCGGGAATGCTTCCACCCTTGGCCCGAAAGCCAATGATCATGCCCTTTTGGACGTCGGATAAATCGCTTCGTTTCTACATTACGCCAACAATTAAAATGTTTTCCGAAGCCCTCACACACCCTTTGTATACAGGGCCTGATTACCGCACAGGCCTACTAGGCCTGGGCCTGGGGCCCCCTCTTCCTAAGGGGCCCCAAATTACTTAAAGAGTTATGCATAGCATTACAACTATACGAAAAATACACACATTATTAAAATAATAGCCTTCAGGGTGCCTCCAAATTATTGTGGGCCTTGGGCCTCACTTTTAGTTAGTCGGGCCCTGTTTATATATGCTCAACTGCACTGTGCTGCCACCTGCCTTCTGTGATTGGTTATTTAACTCTGACGTTGAAAGTATGTGGTGGTCACATTAATGTGACTGGACTGTGCATTTTCACCCACCGCCTCCTATCTTAGGTAAGATTCCATTTAATTTTTTCAAAATAATAAAATTACGAATCTTACATCACTGGAATCATTCTTGAATTCACTATTATTGAATTCTCTTTATAAACCTTTCTGTGTAGAGAAATATTTACTTCTAGTAAATATTTCTCTACACAAAAATCACAAAAAAATCTAGACATTGTTTTCCGACAAAATTTTTTCTTTATAATGCGATACTAATTAAAAATAAAACATACCATGCAGATACACAGTGTGATTCTTTTATTATATTTTACACTATTCATTCTTGAAAAACAAGTAAAAAACAGCTCATCCTATGCCTTTTTTACCTTCCAGAAGCAAATAAAATAAGATCTCTGCTTAGTCACTTGACCGCGTGATTTCCAATTTAAAATATCGACTTGGAAAATATTACGTAAGAATCAGTCCAAACCCCCCCCCCCCCCCCCCCCCCAAGTAAGAGCATGTAGAGATCTTTCCAACCCCCCTTCCTCTTGAGACCTTTAGGTAATTAATGAATGGCCGCTTAAGAGCTCTTATTGCACTTGAACTAGTCAATTGGTTTTGTTTAAAATTCTATTTTATGCCTTGTCTTAAAACTCTCTAAGCAAATCATCCCTCATTTTATTTGTTTCTGTAGTATTTTTCTGCAGAAAAACTTTTCCTTCAAGTAACTTAAATCATGTTTCTTTTTTTTTCCTTCAAAGTTTTCTATAGAGACTCAACTTGCAGCTTTGAAGGACTTAAAGGATCTACACAATGAAATATGCTCTGAGGGGTGAAAACATATAATCATAATTTAATATGTTTCATCCCTCTTCCTTTCACTTTCTTTTTTGCTCTTTCTGGTTAAACATTCCTGAATTCTTCAAACTACAAATAATCAATGTAATGGGGAAACATATCATTTTTTTAAAACTTCTATGCTTCTACTTAAAGTTAAAAGTTGAATAATATGATGAGCACATTTTATGGAAAGTAAAAAGTTGAGATATATATATATATATATATTAGTTAAAATTAACAGTTTACGGTAAATTATATTTATGTAACGTTATGAATTTCAAATAATGATAATATATCATGTATTTTATTTATGCTTGTGTGCACTCCTTTACAGTTAGAATGGAACTGTACTATTTGTTATATTTGTTAATATTGTTTTGTTATTTACTATATACATTTTTTTTTTTTTTTTTTTTTTTTTTTTTTTTTTTTTTTTTTTTTTTTTTTTTTTTTTTTTGCTTGGGAATAGTATTTTGCTCTTTAGAAAAGGAATTTTTAACATCTTCTATGTCTGTGATATTGAAATTATTTCCTTGCCTTTTCTATGCTGCTGAAATTCCAGTTTCCATGTTGCAACATCTATATTCCTGTTGCTGCAAACAGTTTTTTCATACTACGACTGTGATACTTAAATTATTTGTTTTATTTTTAAATTAACTATATTTAGTTCAAATTCTTTATCCAAGTGAATGCAATGATCAAATTGAACATATATGAATACATCTTATGTGTTTCATCTGAACTGCTCATCATAAATAGTGATAAACTGTAATAATTATTTCTGCAAAGTTAGGTGTAGCCTTCACTATTTCCCTCCTGTATTTTTTGGGAGTGATGTACGTACAAAAATCTTTTTATGTGTTAGTTATTTGTGCAGCTTCCTGTTTAAAACTTTGATTTATTTTGTTTCAATATTTTAACCATTTTGTAACTTATAAAAGAGAGACATTATTTTGTTTTTCAAATAGGATTTACTTAAACATTTAATTTAATATATTTTGCTCATAGAATTGAAGCATATAATTTCTTCAATTGCTTAGTCACAGTCATAGTGAGAAATTCCTCAACATGCTCATAATAAGAATGATAAATTCCTATTATATGTGTTTAAATATTCCAAATTGAATCTAAAATTGTGTACATAGTGTACAGAAAAATTTCTTTCCAACATGCATAGGGAATTAACGGAATCACTGGGATCTTGAAGATTATCTGGTTCTGTCATAAAATAGTTTGATGGCATCATATTTAATCTTGAGAAATCATTAGTTACAGAATTTGTGGGAAATTCTTTATGGTATTATGAATTTCAAAAGAAAAAAAAAACTTTTAATTTATTACAATGAAACTTCTATGAGCGGCCACCACAGTTAACGACAAATTTTCCAAGCCACCATTTTTTTCTCCTATCAGCCCCAAGTTAAAAGTTCTCTTCACTCCAAGTGACCAGTTATATCCCTTCAGAAAAATTCCTTGCTCCATATATTAAATAGTAATAGTCAAAACAGTGGTTGGAAGTAGTGCGCTACAAGTAGCGGCGCTGAGGTAGTAGCTACAATTTTTTATAGTTTGTAGTGTAGCGCACTACTTAAAAAAAAAAGTAGTGTAGTTAGTAGTCCAATACGAAAAAATTGTTGTTGTAGCGGTTTATGGAAATTTTTTTAAATAAACTTTTTTTTAAAAAAAACAACTTTTTTGTGCCAGTCAAACAAATATGACTGGCGCAAATTTTACACAAGTATATCAGCGGAGGCAATGAGAAATAAGACTCATAAAAATACAAGCTGACCTCTGGCATATCATTTTGACGCCATACATTCTATTTGTTTGACACCACTAGTTTGCTTGTATCGTAATTTTCATTTTTCATGGTTAGGACGGGCACGCGAAAATTAAATTCTCGCAAAAATAAGTGCTTTTACAGTATTCACCAAAGAAAGAAATTGCCCTGGTCCGGCATACAATAAATACGGGGATTACCAATGTTCCATAAGATCACGGTAACAGACATTTTTGGAGAGAAAAAAGAATTACTAATGGATAATTCTTAGAAATATTCCATGTTCAGATGAGCTAATTTATCAGTCTAAACCTTTTTTTGTTCAATCCTCTTACGGTGTGTGTGTGCGTGTATTAGGGCATCCCAAAAAAATCAAAAGTTGATTTTTCAAGTCGCACACCCTCTTACGTTTTCCTCTTGTGTGGAAACAACTGTAAAAAAAGTTTCATATAACTTAATCAATGGTAACTTGTGCCGATTTCCATCTGAAAGTGTGAACCAGCACCAAATAAATTCAAGTAATTTTTGGCCAAATAAAAAAAGTAAACTTTTTCGAAACTCAAAATTTCTGTTGATAAAACATTGTCCCTATGCCCCACATGCACCACAAAAACATTTATTCAAATTAAAAGAACATTTAGGTATCCCACACTTGGCGTAAAATTTATAATTTTCTTTAAAAAATTAATTTTTTATTTTTAAAAATGAATGGTAAATTTTTACAAAATTCTCAAGCTGAAAAATACAAACAGTAAATTAGGTAATAAGCGTTAAATTAGGTAATTAGCGTACCGGTAATTGTTGTTCTTCTACAATATATTAAGTCTCCCACTTAGTAATGGATTTTTTCAAGGTCAAGTTAAATTTTTTATTTTAAATATATTATTTTTTTAGTATTCATTTGCAAATGTTGATCTGAAAATGTGTTCGCTAATAATTTTTGAACTTGATGCTTTATTTAAATACATGTGTAATTTTTTTTAAAGATAAACAGAAAAAAAAATCCATTTTTGAAGAAAATTTTAAATTTTTGGCCAAGTGTGGGATACCTAAATGTGTTTTTAAATTTGAATGAATGTTTTTGTGGTACATGTGGAGTATAGGAGCTCGATATTTTATCAACAAAAATTTTGAGTTTCTAAAAAAAGCTTTTTTTCCCTAACTTGGCCTAGCATACAGGTGCTGGTTTACCCTTTCAGATGCAAGTCGGCACAGGTTGCCGTTGTTAAAATTATACAAAACTTTTTTTCACAATTGATTTGACATAAGAGGGAAATATAAGAGGATACGTGACTTGATAAATCCACTTTCTTTCTTTGGTTGATATCCTAGTGTGTATGCTTTTTAGTCATGTACTTATTTTTTGAAAAGTAGCTACTACATTTCAAAAGTAGTTTGTAGTTCGCTACAAAAAAAAATGTAGTTTACCAACCACTGAGTCAAAATTTTCGAACAAATTGTTTGAATGCTTCATGACTTTTAAGATTTTATTCAGAGTCAAGAAGAGAACTTTCTTGTGGTGTTCTGCAGATCGAGCTTACAGCTGGAAAGTCATTATTATAATAACTCTTTTCCTCATAGTTGGAAACTAAACAGGTGTTTCAGGAAACATTGAAAAAATAAATAATTAAAAAACAATAGTTTGAGAAATAGTTCAAAAAAGAAATAATTTAAAATTTTCTCATACTTTTAGAGGTTCAAGAATTTGTCTTTCCAAAATATGTGAATTCCTCTGAGCAAAATTAGGTAAACAAAAGCATAAATAATTTTTTGATTCAAATATTTTAATACTATTAACAGTCAGTACAATAACTGATTTTTCCAGGAATAGCTGGTGATCTGGTCACTCTGGAAAAGTTTCACTGTAGTAATAACTGTAAAACTTTTCATCCTGTCTTGTTAAATATTGAACAATCTCTTGTATTAGCATCGTAAAGTTTTTTTTGTCAGTGTATTATATTTTACTTTTAAGAAACTTTTTCATCTGAAATATTAGATGAAAAAAACATAATTTTTACGACTTTTCTATCATAATTTCCCTTTCCATTTATAGCAATAGATTTCTGAAGTGGACATCTGTGATAAGAGAAATTAGCTGTTTTAAATGAAAACTATTTTATCCAAAACTCAATCAGTGAATTTTGAGAGCAGGGATTTCCCCATATGGGAAGTTACGGGAAGTCACTATGACTTCTCAAAGTTTTTTCCTTATTTGGCAAATTTTGTTTGACAATTCGGCAGATTGTATTACAATATTGCTTTAAAAAATGATGCGTATTTTTTCATTGGGGAAAATTCGGAGTTCATTCGGTAAATTGAGAATGTTCCCCTCCTAAAAATTTAAGCTTTGAGTGCCCAGTCTGAGAGATATTATTATTGTTTTGGCTGAAAATTTTAATGTAAAGAGTCAATCACCTTAAAATATTTCTTTAGTCTTTTTTAAGTTATTGAAGACATTTTCAGCAAAATTAAGTAAACAGCTGATGCACGAATGTAATTATAGTGTAGTCATATAATTCAGAAGTCTCAATCAGGAATCAATACTCTTGATTCATTTTAGTGCAATTTGCAGTGCAAATTTGTTGCAATCAAATGTCCTTAAAATCACTGTAGTTCTAATGATTACTGCACTTTCTCTTACAATCATGGAATGAAACAAATATACTTGCCAGACAGGTGAAAAATTTGTTAATCCATTTATAGTCTAAATAATTGTACTCCGAAAGGTGAAAATTGAAATAAATATGTAAGGAGGTAAATCATTTTATAAATTTCAGTAAAAAGTTTACAAATGTATAGAAATTTTTAATGTGCTCCTCATCAGTATAAAGTAGCATTTTTGCTAATGCATAATGTAGACTATTTTCGGATTTGAAACATGGAATGTGTTTAAAACCTTTTTTTTTTTTTTTTTTTTTTTTTTTGTTAACATTAGCATCATAAGTGAAGGCCTGCATAAAAATTTAGACTGAACCACAAACCACAGTTAAAACATAATTATGAACTCTGTGTATTATGAAGTATGAACTTCCGTAATATTCAAAATAAAAATATGAGGAGTGAAAGGCGTATCAATTGTAAACTTGCTGCAATATTTAAATTGTTCATATTAGATAAATGTGCTGACTTTTCATTGAAAGAAAATCTTTTGAAAGGTTTCTGTTTCAAATATACTCTTTACTGGATGACTTCCAGATTGTAGTATTTTGATTAATATTGATCACAGATGTATTTTAAGCTTTCAACATCCAAAACCTCATCATTTGTTAATTTCTTTGACCTCAGCTTCATTTTGGAAATTGTAAATTATTTCATGCCTTATATTAGCTCTGGGAAACATCCCTTTGATCACTTAGGCGTTTTGAATTTAGATTGAATGAATTTTTATAAATCTAACACATTGTTAAACATTTGTGGCATGAAAGTTCCAGTTTTACATTAGTGGGATACATAAATATCTACTTATATCTCCCCTCCCCAGTATTTTTTGTACTCTTTCAAGTTGCACAATTTATTATTATTGATTTTGGAATTAATTATCTGAAATACAAGTGAACTTATGTAAATTGTCCCCCTTGTTTATGTTTTGCCTGTGGCTAAACTTTTGCGCAGGTCTGTAAATTATAACTCAAACAATATGGTTTTTTCCCCTCTAATTGTTTATTTGCATTATATTTGTTGTCAAAGCACTTGGAGATGTTTTTAACCATCGTTTTTATCCATAACATTGTATTTAACTGAATGAAGTTTTTATTTAAAAAACTAAGCAAAAAAATTATGAATTTATTTTTATGTCTTGTAAATTGTCTTTTCTTTCTTTACTTGTTTTACCGATATTTCTTTAAATTATATGTAATTCATTTCTTCAAAAATTCATCATTTGTTACTGCATATGAGTATGAAGTATACTGGCCTTAAAAATTTATTTAATGTACAACCGGTTTTTTGCGTCTAATGGGCAAATGAATGAATGTAAAAACAAAATTTGGAGGATATGTGCATTAAATGGTTTTTTATTGAATGCGTTATAGAAATTTGCATAAGTGTATTGAAAAAACGATTTATAACAAAAAAAAAAGCAATCTTTGCGGAAAAGTCCATTTTTGAAGAAAACATAGCATCACAATGTTTTGCAGTAAAATGTCATATAAACAATACAAAAATGGGTTCTAATAAGGAATGTGTCCCCTCAAACTTGAATTCATTGGCAGCATCGATTTTCCGTGTTGTTTATTAAGTTGTTGAACACTGCAATAGAAGTGAAGATTAGACACAGAGTAAGCCTTGTTCTAGCTCATATAACTACCTTGGAGGAAGATTTAAAGTATCAACCTGTCTGCCAAGATAGTCTCATAGAGGTTCTATCAAATTCAGATCTGAAGATCGGGCTGGCCCTTCCAATTCATCCCAATTCATGATCCCAAGATACTCCAAAAAAATCCCAGCTCAGTGAGGTTGTGCATTACAATCCATCAGAATGAAGTCATTACCAATAGCAGCAATGTATGGGTGGACATATGGATCAAGGATCTCATCCCGATATCTCAAACTAGTCGGAGTTTCTCCATGGAGCACATGCAGGTCAGTGTGACCACCGAGCAAGATCCCTGCCCAAACGATGATTCCACCACCTCTATAACTATGGTCTTTCAACAGTGTTAGATTGATGGCATCTATTATTGCGCAGCTTCTTCCAGATCAGTAGATGCCCTGATTAACTCTCCAATCTAAAACTGGACTCGTCTGTGAACAGCACAGAAGCCCATTGCTGCTGAGTCCAGGAAACATGTTCTGTTGCCCAGTGTAAGCAGATCCTTCACTGTGGTCCTTTGAGGGGAACACACACAAGTGGTTGTCTTGCATAGAGGCCTGCATTGTGAAGACGATTTCACATCGTAGTAAGAGATTCTTCTTCCTGATGCTACAAAGTGGTCTGCAACGAGCTGCAGCACAGTGGTGGTTCTTCTCCTTCGGTCCGAAAGAAGTAGAAAACGGTCTTCTGCAGATATTGTAACTTGTGGTTGGTTTGAAACAGTCTTTTAGATACGGAATCTTCGGATTGGTATTGATCCTGAGTTGCTGAACAACACTATGAAACACATTGAGACGTCTAGCAGCAGCAGCAGCCTGCGACAATCCCATTTCCATCCATCTTACTACCCCCTACCTTTATGAAATCGGGGGGGTAAACGATGTCTCTGAGACATTTTCTAAACTGTATTGACGATTGTCACCGAAACTGCCAACAACAGTTGAAAATCAACACAACTTACCCAAAAATACGAAAGCTTGATATTTGCTTTTTTTTTCTCACTCATAAAAATTTGCTCTTTTCTATAAGATAAAAGTAGTAGCAACCTTTTCTTTATGAATAAAAGTTTGTTATTATCATTCATGCAAACTATGCAGTTCACTGTTTCTGCCATTTTTTTTGTATGGTGAGCTTTGAAAAACATGTTATACCTTAACTTTTTGAGGCCAGTGTACTATACTTCAGTAATGACTTCATTCGAATTATATAAATTCCATAAATGTGGGTCTTTGAAAACATACAGAACATCTTTTGGAGCGCTATTTCTTTCAGAAAACAAATCTGAGGCAAATGTTTAGTACCAATAACATAGCTGCAATTCTCCCTAAACATTCGGCAGACACACAAATTTTGATGCCTCCTCCAAGCTCAACAACTCAGAGGCAAACTTTTAATTACCACTAACAGTGCTGTCAACTCTCCCTGCATTTGGCAGACACACAAATTTTGATGAATTCTCCTGATTCAACAAATCTGAGGCAAGTGTATAATTTCCCAATATTTTAGCTGTCAGCTCTCCTTATTCATTTGGAAGATTTCCTAACAAAGTAAAAATCTCCCGAATTTTCATTTAAACAACAGAATTCCCCCAAAAAGGGATTTTTCAATTATTCAAATTTCAGAAGAAATCCTTACTCACCTATTGAAGTAATTGAAATCTTTTCATGCATGAGTATGAAAATTGTATGAATAAACTTGTTCAATTTTGAAACATGTTTCTTTTCAAATACTCATTTCATTTCTCTTTGCAAAACTTTTATTTCCAAAAAATGCAGTGAACTTAATGAATTCTGAATTTTTACTTGCTCCAAGGAACATTTATTATCCGGGGCTGCGGAATCCGAGTTGTGAAATCAGACTAATTTTAGGGTAAATTAGTCATTAGTCGTAAATTCCAAAAGCCAAAGTCGGTCATTTTGTCCGCAACTCTGCCGCAGCTACTGAGTAGGAATTGAAGTTGTGGAGTCAAAGTCAGACTGATTTTGAATGATAAGAGTCCGAGTTGAAGGCTCTAAAATTCCAGGAGCTAGAGTCGCTTATTTTTCTTCCAAATCTGCAGCTCTGTTAATTATCCGTTATACGAGAAAAGGAACTCACATGCCTCTTTTAAAAAATTCTCAAACCTAAGAGTTTTAGGTTTTTTTATTAACTTTAAAAAAAAAGCCCAATTCCCGAATTTCGGGTCCTGTACAGACTCAATTTAAGAAATATCTACCTGCAATATAAGAATATAAGAATCTCTTTTTCGGTAAAACTTGTCACTAAATTTATTCATGCAAAATCTCCCAAATTCCATGCTAAGTCTTCCTTATTTTCATCTTTCAAAGTGGCAGCTGTCCAATGAAGCTAGCTACATAATATTTCAGAAGTGGTATCAATATGTTTGTGTTATTCTTCAAAATTTATCAGAAATCTTTCAAGCTTTCTCTTTTTTTTTTGCAAATATTTGGATAGTTCTTTTTGCCATGAAAATGTATAGAAATTTTTCTTGTTAGTAGAACAACATCATAACTCAAAAAAAAACCATCAACAGCATTATAATTTTTTTACAGTTGCTTTATTTAACAAATTCTACTTCTTAAATTTAATCAAAACTTCTTAAAGTGATGTCTATCTTGTCAACAAATCAAAAGCGGCGCATATACAAAACATTACAAGCACAAATAAAATAGTACTTGCTTCAGATTTGTCAATTCTTAAATGCTCTATGCTTATGATTACCTGCGGAATGCGCTTACTTTATGTATATATGCTAAACAGTGACTTCTGCTAAATCTCGTAAGGTGAAATATTAAGAAATTTATTGCATGTTCTGTCATCTCCTTACATGACATGTGCAATTTTTTACTGTTGAAACGTCCAGAACATTTTCTCTTTTTGTCAATACATGTCTATATCTCTAGTCTTTAGTATTCTCTTTTCAGTTGATATGTGTATGACGGTCAGTTTTTTTAATTTTTATTTTTTCATGTTATTTTATGTGATGAATAATTAATTGGTTTTTGCTCGAGTTTCAAACTAAAACTTCGTGTTTTAGAATTATGGGCAATTATGAAAAACGGTTCAATAAATAAATAAATAAATAAATAATTTGAATTTTGAGATCTTGAATTCAAATTATTTTTTTTTATTTTTTTGCAATCACGTGTGTGTTTGTGCCTGTGTGCAGGTATGAGTGTGTGTATGTGTGTAGGTGTGTGTGTGTAGGTGTGTAGGTGTGCATGTATGAGTGTAGGATATGGACGCATCCTGGAGACAGTTTTCGCTAGAGGAGCAGCATCGTGAGGCTGGTCGACGGTGGTGCTGCAGAGGGAGACGGGGGGGGGGGGGGGGAAATAAAATCAAAGGACGCCAAAACAGTCAAATGAGAACAATAAGCAATGTGATTGCTCAAAAACTTCTGCCAGTCTTACAAAGCAACAAAATTGAAGTCCTAACGAAAATTTTATGTTATTAATAAATATTGTTATTAATATTAACCTGAGAGAGATCGCACACCTAACAGTGACAAAAGAGATCGTGCGGGTTGACTGAGTTACCCCAATCAGTTTTATCTAAAATTTTCTATAAATCATCGTTTTCTATCTTTTCATAATCTGCAAGTTTACGCTTGCACGCCAGTATTCAAAGCGTGAAGCAATATAAATGCAAAAACAGAGCTAGAGAACACAAAACTACGTTGCTTAGAATGAGAAATTTCGAAGCAGAAACATTTACTTGCGTAGGGAGAGTGAGTTACCCCATTAACACGGGAATTCCAAGAAACGAGCGCGATATCTCTCAAGTCAAATAATTAACAGCATGTTTTATATAAACCTGATAAAAATCTAGCAATAGTTTATTATACACAGCCGTGTCCAAGGGGAGGGTTTTAGGGGTTAAACCCCTCCCATTGGGGAAAAAATAATAAAAAAGCCAAGTGAAGAAAAATGCACAGCTGGCTTAAAACTAACTTTAATGTTAAATTTTGTGTACAGCATTTTTAAAATCATATTTTGAAAATCAGTGATGGAGGAACCGTTAAATGGGCTGTCAAACAAAGCATTCATTGTGTTTAATATTGCTTTTCATAAGGAGGTTATGATGACTTGGTCGTTTCACAAAAAGAGATGAATGTTGCCGCTATGAAGATGCATTGTAATCTCGTTTTTGTAATGTAATTTGCATATGCAATGAACCCTTTCTTATTTAGTTTGCTTGTCCTAGAATATAAATCCTGAATACATAGTATGTTACAAAAGAAATTGTGAATTTGTTTATAGTACTTGTTGCAATGTACCGCGCAGTAAACAGATAATAAAGTTTGAATCTAAACAAGAAATAAAATGAATAAATACTGAAACTACTAGCACAGCCAGAATTTGCCTTCTGGAAGGTGGGTTTCATAACTGTCCTTACATGTACAGTACAGCCTTGTTTATCCAGACTAACTGGGCCCAAAAGCAATCCGAATAAAAGAAAATCCACATAGTTCGAGTAATAAGCAAAAAACATTCTCTAATAAGCAGACTTATCTTTTACTACAGCAAAAAAACAACATTTTCTACCAAAAACCTTCATAGTAACATTTCTCACAAATACTTCATCATTCATGGTTCAGCTGCGGTGGCTTCGGACCGACACTTCAAGAGTACGCCATATTGTTTGTTAAATGAGTACTATACTTTATTGTATGTTGTATGCAAGAGTTCTACATTTAATCGAGACAAAACCGGAATATTTGGCGTATTTATATGTAGCTTCATTCTTGCAATGATAGTTTAAAATAATTGTTAAAGTAAATATATTTTTGTTTAACTTAACAAATTTGATCCGAATAAACCGGAGATCAGGATAAACAAGGTTCTACTGCATATAAAATGCAATAATTGATTTTTTCGTATGAGCCCCCCCCCCCCTCCTCCCCACTAGGCCCATCAATGTGACCATTTAACAGAAATGAAATATTTGACACACTTGACAATGAGTTATAGGTATTTGTTGTGTTTTCCTGACAATCCAGGTAAGAATTATTAAACATTGAACCCAAAACCCCTGTCTTTATGAGATCCTGGACACGGGCCTGTTATTATACATTATTGTATATGAGAATTCTTATCTGTCTAGTACATCAAATTGAGAATAAGCTAGAATTTTAAACTAATATTTTATACACTGAGGTATATTTCAACGTTTTCAGGCTGTGTTTGATGGTTTAAGCACTCACAGTCGACTTTACAATGGTTTCACAATTGTTTTTAACTGAAAAAAAGTATAATTTCACTTTACTATTGGACTTTATGAGCAGCTGTGCCTATCTGTGCTCAATGTGATGATATTAATGATTTCATTCATTTTTTGAAAGTGTTGAACTGGATATTAAACTTAAATAAATGAAACTTATCTTTTACAAAAAAAGATAGTATGTCAGAGACCTAGTCTTTTTTTTTTTTTGGATTGGGGGGGGGGGAGGGGCAAACAGCTTTTTTCTCATCCCCCGATGGGAACAAAGCTGTTTTACAATCGGCGCACAACCCCTGCATTACATCCTCCCCCTGTGACGGATTGATAACGCTTCCAGTAAATAAAATAGCTCAGTGATTTACTACAGGATTAAAAAAATGGAATAAGATGTGTACAGCAAAAGAAACTTTTTAGACTGATATCCAAATTTATAAATGGTAGGTTCATCATTTTTAAATAAATTTTAAATTTAAAAGAAATTTATTTAATGATTTTATTGTTTTAATTAAAAGTACTTTCAACATATATTTTAATTATGTTTTCATTAATTTTACTTCATTTTGTTTCTTTGAAAAATGATATCTTGTGTGATAGAGTTAGGTTTTGAAATCAAATAGTCCTCATTATTTGCACATGTCTTTTACCTAAAAAATAAATTCAAAACATAGTTATTTTATTTATTTATTTATTTTGTTGTTACTTTATTGTTAAAATTTCTTTTTTTTTTTTTTTTTTTTAATAGAGTGAGCTTATATTTTGAATAGCTTTAAGACTAGAGATGCAGAAACAAAATCTGGCATTGTGTTAATATTATAGCTGTTATTTAATGTAATGTTTAAATTTATGTATGATCAAACTATTTTACACTTTGAACATGTGGTACTTTTGCATTTACCCTTCAAATCTTTTATCATCATTGTCATTTTGTGATGCTTTTGTTTCAGGGAGTTCGAGCTTACTTTCCTTAAATGTTAAGCGATAAGCTTAATATATTTTTTCCCTTGTTTAAAAATGTGATAAATCGTATGCTGGACAATAAAATTTTTTGTTTAAAAATCCTGTCTCTTTCTGAATAAAGGTATATTTCTGTGATAGGATTTACCTTTCCATCGATGTAATAAGTCTACGAAGAGGGGAACTGCGTCATTACAATTTATGGGGGCATTTTTCTCTGTTTTATGTTCAGGACTCATTCTTGGGAGGTGCTCTGTAGTATTTAAAGATATGCGCCAAGATATCTTGACCGGAGGGGTGGGAAGCATTCTTGTTATAATGGAAAGTTATTAGATGCTAATAAAAGAAAGGTCTTGACCGAAAAAGGAAAAATGCGATTTTGACGGCAAAACCTCTAACCAGGGGGACTCTTAATACTCTAGATCCCGCTTCCCTCATAATGTTTGTGTGTATGCTGAACCACTAAGAACAGTGTCTCACTGCCTTTCTTTTGCTTAATATCACAATTTAGGGTGGTGTTGGTAAAGCACTCTCAAAAAGGGTTAGCAGAAAAAGAAAGGAAGAAATAATTGCATATAATAAATACCAGCGGTTTGCACAGAAATTTTGGGACTTGTCACAAATGACGTTCACGGGTCCCCCTCCATATTGTTTACCCCTACGCCCCTACATATATTTCACCTCTCATTTTAAAAATCTTGGTGCCCCCTTCAAGCTCGGACCTGGGTCAACAGGTGTCCCCCCCCCCCGCCCTCCTTTGTGCACGCCCCAGATAAATACATAAACATATTGAAAGTTATGAAAATATCAATTCAAAAGCTTACAGATGCGCAAAAACAGCCAACCTAAGTAAATAGCGTTCTAGAGAAACAATAAAAGTGCAACCAGAACAAATTGATAGTAGCAATATAAAGGTAAATAGAAAACTAAACTAATTTAGTCAGTTTATTTACCTTTGTATTGCTGTTATTAATTTGTTCCGTCTGCACTTTTATTGTTCCTCTAGCACACTAAATGATATGTAATATCTATTTGTTATTGCTCCTTTTTTTTCCTATTTCCTAAACAGTAGAATCTACCCATTTTTTCATCGAGCTAAAAGTATGTTTGATAGTTTTGGTCTAGTAGCGAAAATCTAAAATTTTTCAAGTTGTGGCGTCTATATGTCTATCTACCTATGTCACCGCTAATTCCTGGTGAACGGCAGAAAACTGAGCATCAAATCAGGTATCAATAGATTCGTAATTTTTCAATCATGTTTAGGCAGTTCTCGTTTTTCTGCTGCTGAAACTAGCGGAGATATTAATTAAAACGAAAATTCTCGAGGACGTTTCTACCGCCCAAAAGAAAGCATGTTGCCATGAATTCTTCACTTTGCCCCCCAATCCTACCCTCTGTTCTTTTTTTTTTTCTACAAGGTTATGTTTTTCTCACCTCTGCAAAACAAGCATTTCTTTTTGTACACGGGGTTTATATCTTCTGCTTCTTTTTCTTTTCAAAGTGGAAGTGATTGAATGATTCGTGTTAATGGTAAAATGGAGGAGCGCGGCGGATTGCGATGGAATGGTTGCAGAGGCGTGCTGTGCTCAAAAATTAATGTATTGCTCACTAATTAACGTTTTGCCGCATTTGGCAAGAAGGAATGAAACCCCTTAAGTACACCGTGTACACCAATCCGTTACAGGCTGGTTGGACGAGTCGCCGTAGCCGGTAAAGTTGATGTGGCTGCCGCAGTACACTGCTAAAAGTGATGTACACCAATCCGCCGCTGGCGAGTTGCCTTTTGGCAGCCTGGTACCTATTCCATTGATTAAAAAACGACAAAATTCTGTGGTTTTTATTCTCGCAATACATCAAAATAATGCTGGAGTAAAATTGTTCTACAAATTTATCAAATCACATTTTTGCAGGTAATGAACGAAATCATTTGAAGTTCAAGCAGGCGATCATTGTTGGGTAATATTTTGATACTTCCGATTTTGGCACAGCCGTCAGATTTCCGGATATGATTCTTTCAATCAGGCAATATCGGCAAGGTCGAAAAAAAATATTTGTGCTTGAAATATATATTGTTAAGAGCACACTTGAACCCACTCCTGTGACAGGAGAGGGACATGGGGCTCGAGTCTCCCCCCACCCCCTTAAACTGTCAACGATATTTTCCCAATATCCTGTGAGGAACGAGAACGGCGAGTTCGAATCGCGAATCGATCTGAATAGATCTGCTTGCAGTTCATGGAGGTTGGTGAGGGTTAGCTAGCAGGGGACTATACTGCCGTGGGCAGGTAAACGGCAGTATCTGCAGAAAAGAGTTTTCAAGATATTGTGTTGTATTCATTACTAACAATCGGAAAATGTCGGAATTGGATGGTTTTTTTTTTTTTTTTTTTTTTTTTTTTTTTTTTTTTTTTTTTTTTTTTTTTTTGCGCTTTTTTTCTCAGCGGAAACCAAATAAGCAAACTTTTACAATAAAGCTGACGTAGAATTGATTAAAAAAAAATTCAGTTACTGCTCTTTTTCTGCCTATGACAGTTTAGCCTCCTACTATTTAAAATATTTATGAAACCGATCATAATGAAAAAATTCTGGAATATAATAGTAGTTATGAAAAAAGATGGCCACATTTTTCTGCGAACTTTTTATCGTGTATTATGTAGAGTCAGAGGCGCAGCAAAAAATTCCTCAAAGGAAATGCGAGGAGGGGGGGGGGGTCCAGGAAGATAATATTGACTTGAAAATGCTAATAGAAACAGTCATAATATAATTTTAATTTCACGTACACATAAAATAGATTACATTATGAAAAATAATTTTCAAACAGAGGAGTAACTTGAATTTTTGTTGTAGAAATTTAATTTTGAGCTTGAAAGGAGGGGTTGGTGACGTAGTAAAAGAGAACCCAGGAACCACCTCGATTCCTATTCTACTATGTAGAATAGTTTCCGAGCACTGAAATTGCAATAAAAGAATAGAGTGGTTTGAAATTAGACGTAAAATGAACGAACAATGATGACATTATTTGCACCTGACTCTCCTTTAAAAAGAAAAAAGAAAGAAAGAAAAGGGATCAACAAGGCCGTATCCAGAAATTTTGTTCGGGAGGGACCTGGATTCGCACATTGCCCTAACACACACACATATTTTATTTATATATATATATATATAGAGAGAGAGAGAGACATATACACGCATAAAAATATTTAACATAGAAGATGTTTTTTCGTCTCGATTTTTAATGCTTCCATCACTATTTTTATTTCTTATTATTTACCATTGTTGTGGTACGGATAAGAGAAGAGTCGCCACTTTAAGTGGGATGTAGAACATCTATAATTTCGGGGGATCCGACATCCTCCCCCGGGAGAATGTTTGGAAATAGATATAAAAATCTGTATTTTGAGGCCTTGTATGGGGGTAATTGAGACTACAAAAATGTGATGAAAAATTGGCAAATAAAGGCTTTTAGAAGTTATGCATTCTTTTGAAAATCAAGATCAATCAAAAAAAAATGCTAATTTGACAAATCGTTGACATATATTAATCGACAGAGAGGAAAAACGAGGAAGGAGAAAAGAGAAGCACATCGTCACTTGTTCATATCGACTTTTAGTGCAGTTTGTTTTTGATTATTTTCCCAACATCCTCCCCCTCCCCATTTCTTCAAATGTCCTATAGTATAAGTACAAAGTGGTTTAAAAGAAATGGTGTAGAAATTCAGAAAATACGAGCGAAAGAGTAATATTCTGGCCATTTGGACAACTCATACTTTTTTTCTTGATAAGAGACAAAAATGAAGTACTTTTCAAGGAATTTCAAAAACTTAAATAATTTTCAAAGACTAGAACAGTTGAAATTATTTAAAGCACTTTATTTGCACATTCCAGAAATTGATTGCACAGTCTTACAAAATGATTACAACTTTGTAAGACACACCCCCTTTTTAAGTTAAAATAAATGTATATATATAACAAAATATTTCTCAAAACAAACAATTTTTGTTTTTCAATCACAAGTAGTGCAGAAAATTAAATAGAGTAGAGTAAGTGTTAAATATTTTCTCATGCTCAAGATATTTACAGTATGCAGTAGAAGTAAGATAAAAACAAGCAATAACAAAAGAACTTCCAAAATACTGAATTCGGTATTAAATAAATGGCAAAAGACATGGAACATATCAGTCATAAAAATGTTTTGCATTTTTTACGCAGAATGTATCAAGGAGCTGAATTTGGCACGTCTTGTAACTAGCCTAATCAGAAACTAGGAGCCCGGCCCTTGGGAAGTCCCTGGCTCGAAATCGGTGCAGTGTAAGTTTTATAAGAGTTTTGGGGGAGGTGGACAAGTCTGTCAAACGGACAAGAGGCAAGCCTTTTAGTAGGGGAGATAGCGACCGAAATTTTACGACAATATATATAAGGCCAGAATTTTTTTAAATATTAGATTAGTTTACTTAAAAGAAGAAAACGCGAGTCTACCAAAAAGTTATCGTTGCAATAATTAATAAAAAATTTTGCAATATGTTGCAAAAACTTGTGAAATTGTCTTATATATATAAGGCTGAAACTCGGTAATATTATTGATTACGTATAAACATAACGAAAAATATAAGTCTACCGCGTCCGAAGCGTTGCCGTGCCGTGTCTACCACCCACGCAAGGTGCGAAAAAATCAGTCAATTTTGACTTAAATATATAAGCCTAAAATTTTTTTTAGTAACTGTTTACAATGTATAAAATATAAAAACAAAAGTCTACCAGTTGTGTTATATTGCAAAGGCTTGATAGACGTCACGGAATGCCGACCTCGTACCTCTATGTACCGTTTATCGGGCCGCTAGCGCTCGCTCGAAAAAGTTTGCTTGTCGTCGCGAAATTTCAATAAATAAAGCTGATTTATTTTTTAATAAATAGTTTAAATCCTGTTTTTATTAAAATTTTTAGTCTACCGTGACTAAGAGGTTGCTTAGTCTTTGGTAGACGTTGCTTAAATTATAAAGTAGTTGGAAAAGTATGATTATTTTATCTTTTCATTCTTTATAAATGGAAATTTTTCAATTATTATTTTTTTTTCATGATTACAATTTTCTATCATATTTAAATTGATATTCATACTTTTGTTACATTATTCATATATATATATATATATATATATATATATATATATATTAACTTCTTCAAAAATATTTTGAATCATCACCTTTTCAAATACATTTCGTAAATGGGGAAGTAAAGCTGTTTATTCATCTACTGCGAAGAAAGGAGAAGGGAAGGACACGCCTTTGATAACCTTGGGTCAGGGGCCTGGGCCTGAGTAAGCCCCCTATAGTGGAGGAGCCGACGCATCCGCCATTTTGGAGCAAACTTGATACAGTGCTTCGCGGCGATAGCATTGCTGCTGATGTTTATATTTCTTTAGCATATGTTAAATTGGGTCAACAGATAATAGCCATCTGCAGAACTGAAAAATCTGCCTTACTGCATTTACTGGAAAATAACAGATTTTTTAAAAAAATAATAAGCACTTTTCATAATGCACTCAAAAGTACAAAATGACTTTTCTGGGTCAGAAAAGACAATTTAAGAATTCCTGTAGTTTTCAAAAATTTCCAAGAAAATGACACCACAAACGAAGAAAAGTGCGGTTCTAGTCATGTAGAGAATGTTTTACCATTATCTAGCTTTCAATCATAAATTTGAGTGTTGAAATACGCATTTTTTTTTTCCTTAATGGGAAAGTTTGGTTTAAAATGACTTGAGCGCACTTTTCTTCGTTTGTGAAATATTTTTCTTCAAAGAATTAAAAACTACAGGAACACTTAAATTGTCCTTTCTGACCCAGAAAAGTTATTTTGTCCTTTTGAGTGCATTATGAAAAGTGTTTGTTATTTTTTTTTTTAATCTGTTATTTTAAACATTTTCGTTTTCAAACAAAATTTTACTTTAGAATTTGATTTTTTAGCGTTACGTTGTACCTTAAGGTTAAACAAATCATTTAATAAAATTCTGAAGTCTGTAAGTGGTTTAGTTGCTGAGTATACGCAAAAGAATGGTTCACAACATATAAGTAACTTGGGATAAAGACCCTAATACGTCTTTTTACTTAGCCCCATTATCGATTATTGGCATAGATGCATAGATGAGGATAAAAACCCTAAGAAAGCAACGTCAGTGAATAAATTTCATTCTTGCTCCAGAGAGGACTTGATTCAAAATTTTCATTATGATTACTATTAACATTACATTTGCAAGGCAACAAAATTTGTAACAATGGATTTTATATTTAAACATTTAATGGGGAAATTACATCAAATTTGCTATTTTCCATCCTAACAGAAATAATGATGTTACTTCAGAATTTTAAATTTTCAGCCTTAATTTGTACCTTAAGATTAGGCAAATCATTTAGTAAAATCCAGAAGTCTCTTAGTAATCTAGTTGTTGAAATATAAGCAAAAGTACGCCTCAGATTACTCCATGACAATCAGGCCAAGTGTAATAAAAGTGCTTAAAAAACATCAATTCTGAACAACCAAAATATCTCATCTATGATGGATTCTTTTAATTATATTTAATGAAAAAAATTCCATCATCTAATGATATTGAGAAAATTATTAAGTATGTTCAGCAGTATTCGTAGTAATTGTTTTCGACACGTACCCCGTTTCCTTCCATAAAAGATAACGAACATATCGTCGCCTCAGAGCAACAGTAAGATATCTAATCCCAGAAATAACACTAAGATATCTTACTGTTGTTCTGCGGCGACGATATATTAAGCGGAATTCACAGAGGTCTAAAAATTCAGATAGGAGACTCTGCAACACGTCCCTCTGACTTTTTGAATCAATTAAAAAATATTACTTTTAAAGAAGATTTGCTAGAATATTTACTAACAAACTGGGAACGAGATAACAAAGCGATTTATTTTGAAGATAAATTTGTGTATATTAACTACAAACAGTGTTATAGATTTGAAACCATCTACAGAAAAGTTGTAAAAATAGTCGATTATACTCAATCGTGCCCCAGACCGCGAAAAATCCGACACAAAAATGATTTACCATCTTTAATTTTTGGAGAGCTGCAGCCTCCATATGACGTCCACCTACGATGTTCAGGTACTGATGTATTAGTTATAATATTGGCTAACATGAAGTTTTTGAATTCTTAAATAAAGGTCTGGATGGAAGTTGGCGTTGGAAAATCATTAAGAGGTATCAATGTCTCTGAACTTTACAAGAATTTAGGAGAAACCGTTTGTTCCGCCTTGGTTGCTTTACTCGCAATGACTGGTTGCGATCAAAATCCGGCTTTTTCCGAAAAGGAAAAGTTCGACCTTACGTTCTATTTACAAAGTCGGAAGAATACACAGGAGCGTTAACAAATTTGAGTAAGCCATCGCACAATGTAAAATGCATGTCGCAAATTCGAATACAACTCGAAATTTCGGAAGAGTTGTGCGCCGAATGTACAGACAAAATAAAATGGAAAGAATTAATGATGAACCATGACGTTTTTAGAAGAGTATAAAAATTTTGAAAAAAAGATAAAGTAATTCTCGAAAACGTGAAGAGTTTTGATCCGTCATCCTTAACCCTATGTTAGTCTGAACTTCGTGAACATTTCCTCAGAACACCTTGCATTTCGCAAATTTGGACAAATTTTCATTTTAAAAATCTGACAAGCTTATCACCTCTTGATTGTGGGTGGAAAAATGAGGACAACTGAAAAGTTTTTAAATGGTTTACTGAAAACAATTACCGCAAGCAATAAAAGATGTTACATTCGAAGCATAGCCTTCTGCCTCCCACGTAGAATTTTCGAAACATCACTTCGAGGTGCACTCTACCATGCTACGAACTAACTTTGTGCCAAATTTCATGAAAATCGGCCGAACGGTCTAGGCACTATGCGCGCCACAGAGATCCAGACATCCTCCGGACATCCAGACAGAGAGACTTTCAGCTTTATTATTAGTAAAGATTAATTAATATGTAAAGAACTGTTTATTTGATTATTTTTAATTATTTATTATGTAAGATCGATGCAAAAAAATTTATTTCATAAGTACTTGATCATAAAAAATAAATAAATAAAAGAAGCATAATTTAAAAGGTCAAGACATTATTAATGAAAAATGAACTTCACTATAATTTTGTACATAATTTTAATTTTAATAAAATATTTTTAAATTTCGTTTCAATGTTAAAATTATTTTTTTTAATATGCTTAAATCATTCATACTTTTCCAACTACTTAGTCACGGTAGACTAAAAATTTTAATAAAAACAGGATTTAAACTATTTATTAAAAAATAAATCAGCTTTATTTATTGAAATTTCGCGACGACAAGCAAACTTTTTCGAGCGAGCGCTAGCGGCCCGATAAACGGTACATAGAGGTACGAGGTCGACATTCCGTGACGTCTATCAAGCCTTTGCAATATAACACAACTGGTAGACTTTTGTTTTTATATTTTATACATTGTATACAGTTACTAAAAAAAATTTTAGGCTTATATATTTAAGTCAAAATTTACTGATTTTTTCGCACCTTGCGTGGGTGGTAGACACGGCACGGCAACGCTTCGGACGCGATAGACATATATTTTTCGTTATGTTTATACGTAATCAATAATATTACCGAGTTTCAGCCTTATATATATAAGACAATTTCACAAGTTTTTGCAACATATTGCAAAATTTTTTATTAATTATTGCAACGATAACTTTTTGGTAGACTCGCGTTTTCTTCTTTTAAGTAAACTAATCTAATATTTAAAAAAATTCTGGCCTTATATAAATAATGTATTAAAAACTGTCGCTATCTCCCCTACTATTTTTGTTATTTTACTTTTCTAACATTAGAAAGTTTAAAAAAAAAAACTTTCTTCCGTTTTACGGTACAAAACATTTCGGGGGAGGGCGGGTCCGTCGCCCCTTCCCCTCTGGCGGAACATTTGGCGATATATCTACAAGCTTGTTGTGGCCAAAAATGGGACGACGAATTCAGTGTCAGTTTGGCGACCCGAAGAGTCAGAGTTAAAGTTGTCGATGTTTGTTATATGAATCTCTGTAAAACTTGTCTTTTCTTTTCTGAATCAATTTGCCCAAACGAAGAAGGGAGTGGGAAGTAAGTATTCCAAACAATTTTCTTCTAGAGCACTACTGTATTGTATTTTTGTTTCCTTTTTTTTACTTTATGTAATCTTGTTGCTGATATTTTAAATCTCTGACACTCCCCCCCCCAAAAAAAAACATCAAATATCTTTAAGTTTTAAAATACCATTCTCTGCTTTTCCAGATTTTATAGGTGCAGGAAACTGTCTAAGCCAGGGTTCTCAAACTTTTTCCACTCGCTGCAACCTTTGAAACATTAGAATTTTCTCATGTCACCCTAGTCCAATCTGTATTACATTACTACATTAGGTACATGCAGGGCCGCCACTACCAGCAATGGTAGTAAAGGGTACCAATGTTAGTAAAGAGTAAAGGGTATCAAATTTGATTCCGAGCCCTTCCCCATGACCCCCACCCCCACCATTCTATATTTTTATACCGTCACTTCATTTCCTCTCACTCATACACTTACTAACTTCAAAATGAATTGTTCAAAATTATATTCATATGTGATGTTGCATTGTTTCGTTACTTAAACCGGATTTTTAAAACTTTAATGTAAATTAAAAGCTGTAATTTGAAGTTTGCATAAAATATGTTTTCAAATACAGTATCTTTATACAGCAAAAATTGTATAATTTGTCATGTTGGAGATAAGTGAGATAATTAACTCTAGCGCGTTTCTGGTAATGCCATAACAGAAAATTCTTTGCAGCATTTAGTCCAATTAAATTTATTGAATGGGACGCATAAGATGAAAATGGATCAAGTGGATTTTCGTTTATTCGGCTTTTGACTCTTTTCACAACATCCTTCATGTTTGACCCATTGTCAAACACCTGCCTCTGCAATCTTCTAATGGAATTCTGTGTCTTTTAAGGGAATTCATCAATTCTGGAGTAATATCAAATTCCGCTTTTTCTGAGAAATTCAGAAATTCAAAAAATCTCTCCTGAAATAGCTTAACTTTTTTCGATGAAACAAATCACATTTTTTGGAAAAACGGTTTCATGACCGTCCGGGCCCTCAACAGCTCCGGGCCCCGGTACTATAGGTCTCTCTGGTGTCTCCTCTCAAACGGCGGCCCTGGGTATGTGCGCCAAATGACGCCACCCCAAGGTTAATATCTCGTTTATTTGTGATTAAATTGGCTCCATTTTTTTGTTTTTAGTATCAGATGACTCATAAAAATAAATAAAACCAAGAGAAAACTTGAGTCTCAATTGTGATTTTCAACATTTTTAACAAAGAAAGGCGCTATTGCCTTATTACGAACATAGATCTGTAATAAGGCTAACTCAGGACAAAGATTACTTCATGCAGACTTGAAGACAATAAGCGCCTAGAAGTACTATCAAACTAAGAAGAATTTAAAAAAATCTTCAAAAAAAATCCAAAGTCACATTCAGGGCAACCAACTGATAATTCGTTACTTTCTGCTTTTTTTTTTTTTTTTTTTGAGCAATCACGATTGCTTATTGCTTTCATTTGACCGTCCTTGATGTCCGGTTCCTTTTTCAGAATGGACCAGGGGCCTCTTCAGCACCGCCAGGACGGAGCTGCTCCTCTGGTCTTAGCCTTCACTAGCAGCACTGTCCACCGAAATCCCCTCCTCCTAGTCGGTGGCGTCCATGTCCTGCATACACAGACTCCTACATACACACACGTCCACACACAAACAAGTCCTTACACACATACACACACGTAACCGTCCAAGAGGGGGGGGGGCAAGCTTGTGAGAACATGAGCCGTTTATCCAATGAGTAGGGTCTTGTCGCAACTCGTGATTGCGAAAAGCATAATTCGAATTCAAAGTGTCATAATTCAAATTAGATATACATATACACACACACACCATATATATATATATATATATATATATATATATATATATATATATATATATATATATATATATATATATATATATATATATATATATATATATATATATATATATATATATATATATATATATATATATATATATATGGTATATATATATATATATATATGTGTGTGTGTGTGTGTGTGTGTGTATAACTTTTGGGGGGGGGGGATCACTCCTTCGCGCAGTTTGGGCTCATTTGAGCAGCATATGCAGCACAGTATCATATTGAAAGGACACTAGAGTGCTAACGAGGCAAATCATGGTTTTATTCGGCAATAATCTACTTTTCCAAGTTATCAAATCACAGGAAACATTAACAGTACCGAGCGACATTTTTCTTTTTGAATTCGTCAAAACGTAAATCAAGATTCAAGAACAATGAACAACTTTTTTATACCTGTAAACAACTATGAACCATGTAGAAACAAAACTTATCAGAAAATAAGGTCAGGTAGTTTTGACGTCACTCTTCTGTAATAACTTTTTATACACTGTTGCCAGGTAATTAAGAACTGCTTTTTGATAACGCTTTATCAGCAGGAAAACTTTCTGACGATGATGAAGTCACGCTGTAGTGAACTTTTGTTATGATGCATCAAAAAATGAGCGGAGGGCATTAGTTGACACATCCAACTTACATACACATACTGATGCGATGGACACTTCTCAGCACCCCTCGCCTGTTCCTACGGCATCCCTGGTGCCGCAGCATCCAGTTTGAGAACCCCTGGTCTAAGCATTTATTTTTAAAAAAGTAATAGTAATTCTAATGTACACATATAAGTACATGCACCCATTTCTTTTGATTTTTTTATTTTATATAAACATGGATTATTTAATAGATTTGAAAGGAAGTCGTTTGACCACGTCAAAAGATCAGTTTTTATTCCTTGCCATTTTTATTACAGGAAACTGCACCTTCAGTGTGCAAAGTTGATTTGCCAATACTTTGTCGCCCTGTTGCATTTTTGAATTTTATTATTTTGCATTTAAGGCGTAGAAAATATCATGTTAAATTTCTTTTAAACTCACTCGAAAAAAAAATTGCTACTTCAAAGATTTCTTCATTAAGTGAGATTTTACTGCATTAATTATTGATGGAACATGTTTTAAGGTTTCAAGAACCTACCCTGTATTTATGGAATTTATAAAATATCTCATTATTTTGCCAACTAATTATTTATCATTTAATATGCAAACCGAAATTTTGTGCAATTATTTAGAACTTCAGCTTGTTTCATTATAGTCTTCATGTCAAAAATTGCTTTAGAATTCGAAATTGTATTAAACAAATCGTCAGAACGCCGTGACCCAGCAAAAAGTGACTTAGATCGTTTGCCGCTTTTCTTTTCCATTTTATTAATTTCTTTCAGTTTATTCCATATTTTAACTTGTCTTCACTTTTTGCAGCTCTGGTACAAGACATTTACTCTGCTTTTTTTTTTCTTTAAGATTTATATTTTAGTTCTAATCTCATGTTTTAGATTACGGATTTATGTTTTATTTTTTAAATCAATTTCTGTCTTATTTCTTTATAGATATACAAAATCACTAGTGCAGCCAGAGTATGTTTGTACATATTCCTTTTGGGAAAGGGGGCCTGTAAAAACATCTGACAAGGATTAATATTAGTGATGTGCCGGATCGTAAAAAAAGTAGATCCGCGGATACGGATACGGATCCGGATCATTAGTGTCAAGATCCGCGGATACGGATACGGATCTCAAACAATTTTTTTTGCCCAATTCAACTATAGAAGTGTAAAATTTGTTACGGAAGGTATTCCCGTCAGAATAATGGCAGTTTCTTCAAAAAATGTCAACTGCGACAAAAATATAATCAAGACTATGTCTTGATTATGTTTCAAAAATCTCCGTTAAAACTGAGGGACAGTTGGAAGGAATGGGTCAGCGCGGCATTAATGCTTAGATGGAATGTGAAAAATTATTTCTAGCTTACTCGGTAGATGTAGGATTAAGGAGCAAGAGTGTAAAGCTGCTACTGGACAGTCTAGAAATATTTTTTCCCATTTTATTTCAGCATAAATGCAGCGCTGACCCATTCCACCGAACTTCTCCGACCGACGAAATACAGAGCTGGGAACACCTTTACAAACAGTAAATGGAGGATTAAGTCTCACTTTTTTTAAAGGATGCTGAGAAAAACAAAAATGAAGAATAACAGAAACCCCAAATCAATAACAAAAACTAATATTAAATTAAAAATTAAAAAAAAATAAAATATGTCTCAGAGAGACGACCTCATGGTTAAGATTAATTTCCCGGGTCAGAACACACATTTGTTAACAAATATGAACTGACAGCAGGTGAAAATTTTAAATCATTGAGTTTTTTCTCCTTATCTTCCGACTTTGAAATCGCTACCAATCACGGGCATAAAGGCTTAGAATTGCATTTAAAATTTACTTAACAAGATTATAGCTCCTACTGTATATCAGTTAGAAGTTTCAAATAAATATCAAACGCAGAAAACTTCGTTCTCTCAACTAGGGCCAACATTTTACGTACAAGTAAATTTTTACTACCATAATTGGTAAAAACGTTAAATCGGTTTTTAATTAATATATCCGGTAATTAAAGTTCTACAAAAACGAGACCAAGCTAAGAACACTTTCGATCAAGTCACCTTTTGAACGAAAAATGAACTATCAAAGTTCATCTGTTTAGGAGCTACAATGCCACAAAAAGACACACTGATACACTTTTGAAACTTATTTCCCCATCCTTTTTGCAATGGGGGGGGGGTGAAATGATACCTTATTATTTAAATAGGGAATAAAACCTAATTTAAACGGAATTCAAGAGTTTTTTTTTTTTTTTCAAATATTTAAAAAATTTTAGAATAGAAATGATCCGTTTAAGATCCGTCAAAAAAGTAACGGATACGGATACAGATTTTTTTTTCCCTTCGGATTTCCGCGGATACGGATACGGATATCCGGAACATCACTAATTAATATCTGTTAAAACCGAGGATCCCTGGGGAGAATTTAGGACTTAATCCTTTGTCTTCTCCAATGGCGTTCATAGATTTCGGTGAGTCTCCGCACACAAGATTTATAAGTGCACCTTTCCCCCAAAAGTTTTTTTGATGCTCTCATACCTCTTGCGCCCCCCCCCCCTCCAAACTGCGGGGTGCTATGTACGTCACTGGTCCCCTCATTTACTGAAGCTCTGTACAAAATATATGCGTTGCAGAAATCGATTCGCATCCATGAAAAAATTTTCGCTACAGCCGTTGAAAGTCCTTGCACAGGACCTAATCATTTTCTATGCAGAAAATGTTAGTGTTGGTAAGCCTGTTACTTTTACGACGGCAAGGAAAGATTTTCGCGTGATGTAGCCGTTCGAAATGGCATGCGGAAATCAGCTGAGTAAACTGGACATTCCGAAAGCAGAGGATTTTCATCTAAGATTAGTCCTTGTAACGTATCTCTGTCCATACGCTGAACAAAAACACCGTTGGAAATGACGAAAAGCAAACTCGACGGCGCTGGCGTCAACGCAGATGACACTGCTCCAAATCATGTATGAAAACAGATGACGTGGTATCCCCGATGATAAAAATAATTATATAATGTTTCTTATGCTATATTTGTTTTTGCTTCATAAGCGGAATTTTAACAATGAAAAATACTTCGTTGTTCTTCAGATGTCAGATTCAGGGGCGGCCTGGCGAGGTAGGCAAGTCGAGGATTCCCGACTGGTCCAATCGCCGAGTGGGCCACTTAAAGCAATTTTTTTTATTGAACTTAATACATTTAAATTCACACCTAACATTTTTTAAAGTGTCATAATAAAAAAAATAATAAAAATTTTTTAAAACATGTGATTCGTTTACTCTATACGGAAAACGCGTTTGGAAACAAGTTTATTTTCTTTTCCATCCTGAGCAGAGCCCAAAATAAATAGCCGAAGTTCACACGTACGAATGTTTTCCTCTCTTATCAACTTTCTCGCTATTTTTTAGAGCTCTGAGGGCCATGAGGATCCCCACATTGAGGAAACGGGAGGGGCCAGAGAAATTGGGGACCTGGAAAAAGGCCCGGGACGAAAAAAGAGCTTTAAAAACTTATATTTGTACGTCTATTAACAAAAATTGAAAGGGCCTGCGCCATTAGACAAAGCGGCTCCGGCCCTGCTATAAATGCGTGGGCCACGCTTCGGGGTGCTGATACATGAGCAGGGGCATGCACGGGGGTTGAGAGAAAGGGCTCCTGTTGGCCTGGTTTCGAGTCTGAAGGAGGTCCGAGATTTTTTAAATGAGGAATGAAATATATGTAGAGACGTAGGGGTAAACAAAATAGAGGGGCATCCGTAAAAATCATTTGTGACGGGCCCCAAAATTTCTGCGCACGCCCCTGGTATTCACTGACCTTCCTGTGACAGATTTAACTAAATCTGTCAGTTGGTAAGATATTTCATTGGTCTATTGTAAGTTATCATTATATAAGTATTTTCATCTCAGAATCGCATACGGGTAAGCAAGTCTGGGCTGCGATAAACTCAGAGGCGCAACGTGACCAAACATTTTGGGGGGCACAAGGGCTTTCGCCAAGAAGGGTGTTGCCCCCCCCCCCCCTGTTTTTCAGAAATCGGATCACCAATTTCATGATTAAAAAAAAAAAAAAACAGGAAGGAAACTTTTGCGATCTTAAGAAAATGGAGTAGAAATAATAAGTGTACAAATAGAATTTAGGTTTCAAAAAGGGTTTCTTTTTCGGCGAAATTTTGAAAACAAATGCAATTCTTGAATATTATTTAGAAACATCCTAGGTTCTGCATTATAATTTATCTAACAGAGGGGCAATGAAACGAATGTTTCGAACATTTTTTTTAACCAAACTTCAGTCAAATAAACGAACTGATATGTGCATCACATGACTTCCTTTTACTCCAATTTAATGTCATTTTCCCATTATTAGCAATTTTAATGTGATTCAATAGTTTACTCTCTAAATATGACCAACCATGGCCAAATTAAAACCAGATTTTTTTTAAAAAAATCGCCAAGTTGGCGTCAAAACTTGGCGACCGAAAGACTGGCGATATATCGCCAAGTGTCCTCCAAATTATAACACCACTTGAGTTTACATCGAAATTAATAATGATTTCCCTCCAAAAAGGGGCAAAAGACCCCATTAGGAACATCCGAATGCAACCAAAGGAGAAGGTGAACAACTAGACCCCACTAAGAGTCCACGTACCAAATTTAAACTTTCTAGGACATACCGTTTTTGAGTTATGCGAGATACGTACACACATACGCATATACATACGTACATACAGACGTCACGAGAAAACTCGTTGTAATTAACTCGGGGATCGTCAAAATGGATATTTCGGGTGTCTGTACGTCCCACGTGTGGTCGAGTCGAAAAAAAAACCAACATTCATTTGGGGGTGAGCAAAATAGAAATTAAGGCCGATTTTTGAGTGAAAAATTTTTTGCGAATACAATACTTCCTTTTTTGTAAAAGGAAGTAAAAAATGTAACTTAACTTTTAGAATCCTTATTTTTCAGTACTATGCGGGAGCAGGGGCGTGCCCGGGGAGGGGGAGGGGAGAAGGACATTTGTTGGCCCGGGCCAGAGCCTGAAGAGGGCCCGAGATTTTTGAAAAGGGGGTCTAATATATGTAGGGATGTACGGGCAAACTATATCTAGGGGGGCTGTAAAAGTCATTTGTGATGGGCCCCAAAATTTCTGTGCACACCATTGTGCGGGAGACCTAAATATTGCATAAGAGCAAAAGTTTTTGTAACGTTAACTTTCAACTTCATGTCAACTTGAGTTTTTTTTTTTTTTTTTTTTGAGCAATCACGATTGCTTATTATTCTCACTTGACTGTTTTGATATCCTATGATTTTATTTTTCCCCCGCCTCCCTATGCAGCACCACCGTCGACCGGCCTCACGATGTTGCTCCTATAGCGAAAACCGTCTCCAGGTTGCGTCTATATCCTACACACACCTGCACACACGCACACACATATATACACACCTACACACACACACACACACATGCATACACACCTACCCCCCCCCACACACACACACCTACCCACACACACCTACACACACACATACATACACACCTACCCACACATACCTACTCACACATACATACACACATACACAAACACACACATACCCACAGACTCATGCCTGCACACATACACAAACGCACACGCCTACATACACACTCGAGATTGCGAAAAACATAATTTGACTTCCAGGTGTCAAAGTTCAAATTATTTTTGATTTCATTATTATTTTTTTTTTTTTTTATTTCGTTAATTTAAAAAATATATGTAGAAAATATGATTTTTTTTTTGTAGAAAACTATAAACTTCTAAGTATTTCAGGGCGGCACCATGACTTTGGGGAAGGAAATTCCCCGGAACAGTCACTGCCTTTGCAGTGAAATTAAACTTGTCATTCCACTATTCCAACTTATTCTGTTTCATCCCTTTTTTAAATCCTGAACAGTTTATTTAAAAGCATTCAACAAGAAAAATGGTTCCTAAAAATGCAAGAAACTTCTTTGAAGATACTTTAGTTTTCATTTGTTGTCAATCCATTTCATATGCTTGAAATCAGTTCCAAAGTCCGAAGCCACTTTAGTTACAGCTACAGAGAAATTACTCCCTTTTCATTTACATTTGTTCCATCATTTTGAATTGTGTTTAGTGTTTCTTTGAAATCTTAAGCAGTTCTCAAAAAAGCTTTCTACTCTAAATTTCGTTTCTGAGATAAGAAGGGACGGCAAAAGAAATTTACAATTTCTTACTTTATTTATTTTTCCCATTTAAAAAAGTACAGAAGAAGCCTTAGTAACTGTTAGGGCACTACAAAGGTTTCTTAAAGAGGAAATTATGAACTCCCAGTTCCAGTTCCAAGAAGAAATGCAGCTCACATCGTCCACACTAGCATTGTCAAAAACATTAGAAGTAAGTTACTGTAAGGAAATACAGTAGTTGTTGTGTGGTGGGGGGGGGGGGGAGAGATTTTGGTTTATGATTGTAAATACAAAGAGTTTTTTTTTTTTTTTTAATATTATTTTAATAAATGCCTGCTTCTTAAATTAAAGCTGGCATAAGCACTTTAACCCTTTCAACACCAACTTTTTGTTTGCAAAAAAAAAAAAGAGAAAAAAAGTTAAATTAGGACTGTAGTAGATTAAATAAAGTAGGGATAAAATCGGTAACTATTGGCAAAAAGTTGTACTAAGGTATTAGTGTAATTACAGACAACCAGTGGGATATGCACTTCGCTAAATTTCAAACTTATTTATCCCCTTGGGGTGTTAAAAAATATCTGCGGGATATATATGTACCGGTGGGGACAAAGTGGTTAAACCGGCGGAGGTTTTTTTTTTTTTTTTCTTTTTTAAAATTTTATTTTATTTCAGCAAATATCCACCGATAATAATATCAAGCCCTGTCATTCCGAATTTCCGGGGGAAGGGGCAAGCAATGCAAATTATATCGGAAAAATGTGTAAAAACTTTCATTTTTCACCCCCCCCCCCCTCTTGGACCCCTCAAATGACGGGCCTGATGATATCTACCCTGAGAAAAGGTGCATTTCCCTTTATATTTTTTCCAGGTACAGCATTTCGGTAAGGATAAAAGAGAAACGGTGCAAATGTGCAATGTGCATATGGTTATTTATTGTGAACACAAATATAAATACGTTACTTTTAAGGTATAATTAAAAGTGTAAAGAATAAAACTTTAGAGAGGGACATTTTTTTTTTTTTTTTTTTTTTTTTTTAAGGGTGAAGAAGCAGCTCTGAAATGTTGATTTGTTTTCACATCACATTGCAATATTTCATATGAACTAGATGGTTCCTTATCTGTGGGGTGTATCTCCCCAGGAAGGCACAGAAGCAGGGATGCTCCCCTGCTTCAGTTATGATTATTCGAATAAATTCCTGGAATATTTACTTATTAAGATGCCCGATGACTTTTCTCTATTACAGATTTAGTATGCAGATGATATAGCTAGCGTTGCCCATCCATTCTCCTCAAAAGCGATGCCCCCCCCCCACAGTTTTACTAAACAAGCCCCCTCCCCTTCAAAAAAAAAAAAGCTCGACCTCCTAATGAAAAGACTAAAATTCTTTTAAAATAACTTCTATAAAAATATCAATGGTATAAGCTGCCTCAACCCCCCCCCCCTCTCCCCAAATGGGCATCCCTACTGAGTTATTAGAATTAGTAGCTGTTTATTATTAAAATAAACTGCTGGAATATTTATTCACCGAGATTGCCGATAGCTGTTCTCTATTGCAGATATTTTACTATGTAATATACATTGCATTTATATCCTTTGCAACACCCCCCCCCCTTTCCTGGTATTAACCCTCTGATATCATTCAGCTCTAATCACAAGACCCTCTTCACCTTTATTCTCAAAACAATACTAGAATTCTAACCTGAGCTCATTCCAAAAATTAATTTAATTACTTCCTTGTATTTACTACCCTTGCACTGAACCAAGAATGATTGTTACACAGTAGGGGAACATGGGGCAAAGTGAAATGGTGAAATATCTACTCTGCTTTTAGCTCCACCTATCTGGTATTATTTTAACTATGTATGTAGTACCATATGTAGTCTATTCTAGTCAGGAAAAAAATACCCCCGAAGATTAAAGCATTTGGTGATACAAGCAATTTAAAAAAATTAGTACTCATATAGTAATATTTTGTTGTAAGTTAAAAATTATTTTTGTTACTATACAATGATAAAGTTCTTGTTATATTAACATTTTAAATATTAATTGAGGACTCCTAATATTCAATGCAGTATTAATTTAGTTAATGTCAAGCATATTTGTATTTTAAATATTTCACTCAATTAGTCGAAAACATGCAGGGCAAAGTGGATGGGGCAAAGTGCAACAGCTTATTTCGTTTAACTCACTCAATCATTTACTAAAACACTTACGTATTCAGTTATCAATTAGTTCATTTACATTCCTATAATTCACAAACACACACACACACTTATTCGTTCATTCACTTATTTTCTTATTCATATATTCTTTCACTCGCTCATTTATTTGTCTTCATACATGAATTGATTTATTAATTTAATTTTTAGTTTATTGTTTCAATATCTTTTCATTTATTCATTCAATCTTTTATTTACTGATTCTGTTGATCAAAAATATGTTTTATAATCAAATAGAAAGTATTTCTTTTATTTTCCAGTTTGCCCCATGGGAAAAACGAGCTGATGTGTGCATCACATGACTTTCTCACTACTACAACAATTTAATGTTATTTCCCCATTATTGCCAATTGTAATGTGATTCAATAGTGAACCCTCTAAATATCACTAACAATGGCCGAATTGAAACCAAATTTAAAAAAAAAACGCCAATTTGGCGACAAAACTTGGCGATCTAAAGCCTGACGATATATCACCAAATGTCCGCCAAATTATAGCACCACTTGAGTTTACATCGAAATTAACAATGATTTCCCTCCAAAAAGGGGCAAAAAACCCCATTAGGAACATCCGAATGCATCCAAAAGGGGAGGTGCACAATTAGATCCCACTAGGAGTCTACGTACCAAATTGCAACTTTCTAGGATTGACCGTTCTTGAGTTATGCGACATACATCCGCACATATACATGTGTGTATACTACATGTATGTGCGTATGTATACAAACATACGCACATACAGACGTCACGAGAAAATTCGTTGTAATTAACTCGGGGAATGTTAAAATAAATATTTCGAGCGTCTATACGTTCTTAGGTACATATGCACGTGCGGTCAGGTCGAAAAAAAAACTCAACATTCATTCGGGGATGAGCAAAATGGAAATTAAGGTCGATTTTCGAGTGAAAATTTTTTCGCGAACACAATACTTCCTTTTTTGTAAAAGAAAGTAAAAAGGTGAAAATTTTCCACTTTTTTTTAACACTCAAATTTACTGCAAAAAATAAAAAATACTGTTTCAACGTAAGTTTTATCATAAAATACAATGTTCTTTCTTTATGTACTGTAATTTTTGGAACAAATTTCCGATTTGTTCATTTTGAAAAAACATCATCATGTTAACCATTTCACTTTGCCCCGCATTCCTCTACTATTGTTTTCCAATCGTAGCGCCAAGTTAGCATCGACATCGGCAGCCGATGCTAATTTGGAGGAAACATCGGATCCATCGGCCTTAAAAAAACATCGAAAAGCCGATGGAATTGGCCGATGTTTTTGAAAAAAAAAAAAAGGACCTTTGCTGTTTTACTTTTTAATACAAAGTAAAGGGAGTTATTGTTTTCATATAAAACTTTTTACTTGAACTTCAGTATGAATTTCTATTTTAATCACCCCGGAAGAATTTTTAATACTGCATTCAGGTACAAACAAGTTAATTATTGCGTTGTTTTTTGCGGCTGGATGTACGTATGTAATATGTATCTCTCATAACTCAAACATGTAAGCGGTAGAAGATTAAAATTTCGTATGCGATAGCGTGGGGTCTGCGTACGTTCCAGTGCGGACTTCCGTTTTTGTTTCAATCGGGTGCTCTAAAAGGCCTACAGTCGAACCTCGTTAAACCGCCAACCTTAGTGACGGGCCAAAAGTTGGTGAAATTCAAGGGTGGCGGTTTAACGAGGTTTCCCCTATCCTTCATAAATGCATGGTTTTAAGAAAATATAGTTAAAAATATGTATTTTCCTTCCCAATTGATCTTTGAATCATAATAGAAACGGATACTAAGACAATAAATAAAACAAACACAAATATTTAAAAGATAAACTTACCGGCATGAACCAGTTTAATGTTTAAAAAAATAACTATCTAAAGTGCTTTGTTTTTTTTTGTCGGGTTCATAACTCATCCACATTTTTTTCAAGACGGAGTACATTGTTAATCATTTCTCTGTCAGTTTTTTCGTTTTGTTCGAAGTAGAGTCTAAGTTTTTTAACGTAATCCTGTGCTTCTTTCCCGGTGATTTTTGGTTCTGATTCCTCTTCGTCACAATCCGATTCGCTGTGATCTGAAACTTCGGGAGCTTTAAAAAAATTAACTATTTCTTCATCTGTCAACACTTCAAATATTGGCTCGTCATGGTCAATGTTTAAAAACTCATCCGCGTTCATTTCAAGGCTAAGCACCTCATTCGCTTCTTGAAATGTTTCATTAAAAGCTGTGATTGCAGGGTCTTGAAAAATTTATTGGTCAACATTTGCATCGGCTCTTATCAATCCGGTATGTTTCCAACAGTTTTTGATTGTGTCCTCACTTACACAGTCCCAGGCTTTTTTTGCAAAGTAAATTGCATCTTTCAACGTAACATCACATTTACGATTTTCATTTATATCCTCCACGGTTTTCTTTACCAAAAACCGTCTGTAATGGGCCTTAAACGATTTGATGATGCCAGCATCCATTGGTTGCAGAATTCCTGTGGTGTTCGGTGGCAAAAATTCTATTCTCACATTAGACAGTTTTTTTTTTTAATTTGTGGCATGGTGCATTGTCGAGAATTAGCAGTACGTTTCTTTTTTGCATTTTCTCCACTTTTTTGGAGAAAGGGGATTTTACGTTATTATTTATTTCTATTGTAAGGAATAAAACCGCAAATGGGAAAAAAAATACGGAGGGTTCTTAAATGAAATTTGGAAGAAAAACGAAATATAATTAAAATTTTATCTAGCAGTATCAGTAAACCTGAAATCTAAAACATCCGGTAATTATCATCTATCGCGGCCCTAGTCACCAAAAAAAAAAAAAAAAACAATCAATGGGGCCGCGAAAAACAGCTAAGAATCGTTGCGAAAAATGCGGAATATTAATCGCCAAGTGGGGCCGCGGGAACGATTACATACCGATCGTCCCTTATTAGGAAAAAAAAGTACTGTGTAAACACGTGCGAGAACTTTAAAAGTTACTCCAACATTTTTAGTAAAATCCAGGCCCGGACTGGCCATAGACTTGATCGGGACTTTTCCCAGTGCGCCCTCTCGAAAGGCGCCCTTCTGTTCTTTTCTTATTTTCCAAAACAATGTTTTAGCAAAATGGGAATAAATTATGTGGAACCAAGAAGTGATTTTGCATGAGAATATTTTCACATGCAAAAGCAATGTTCTTCTTATTTATATAAAAGTTCCCTTTTATTACCCTCATAAAGGCAATTAATCCCCTCTCCTTTCGTAAACGGTCTGCTCCCAGGGCATCGTTTGTGGCTTATCTTTTGCTCCAAGTTTCAGTTCTGAGGACAAAAGCGGACTCATGGTGTTTCCCCTTCCCCAATAAAAAAGGGATAGAAAGTGACAGCACATATCTATGGTCAAGAATACGAGAATGGTTTGATTTATTGACTGTACTTAAGTTGCTGTAAAAGAGCGTATAGCATGACTCTCTATTCTGCTAACGATCATAAGTGCAATAGAAGGAAGTAAAAAGACAAATAATGTTAATTTTTGAAATCTGCGCATTAAAAATAGTGTAATTTCGAAATAAGCCGCATAAAAGCAATATTTTAGTGGATGGATGAACACGATGACAGATGTCGCCTTTTTTGTCGCTTCACAAAAAAACTATTAGGACAGGACTGTACGGTGATTCCTAGATTTTTGAGTCAAGGCAACCTTTTTGGAACTAAGATTTTCGCATGGCGCCCTTCCCAAAATAAAAGTATCACTTGTAACTGAGAGTGCTGAGGTGTGCACAAAGAAAAGGGGTCATGGCATAGCCTTCGGCATTGAAATTGTTAGGGGTTAACTTAAGATATTTTTTAAATCTCATTTTGGGGGGCACGTTTTCGGCAGGGGGTGCGTGTAGCATTTGGAGGAGGTTCGTCATTGTCCTGGCGGTGGGGGTTTGTCGCCCTTATCTAAAATAGTTACAATAAAATTAATTTGAATTCAAATTATGTTTTTCGCAATCACGAGTTGCGACAGGACCCTACTCATTGGTTACTACTCTACTCACTTGTTTCTAGACACGGCTCCTGTCCCTCCAAGTCTACCTCCTCCTGTTGAACATAGATCCTACACATAGTTGTGTATGTGTAGGCTTTTGGGTGTGCGTAGACCTGTGTGTATGCACGTTGGCGTGTGTGAATGTGTGTGAGTGCGTATGTGTATGAGCGTGCGTGTGTCTAGGACATGGATGCCACAGACCAGGAGCGGCTACCGGAGGACGGAGCCGCGCCTGCAGGTGGCGGTGGTGGTTGAAAAAGGCACGGAACATCAAAGACAGTCAAATGAGAACAATAAGCAATCGTGATTGCTCAACTAGCTTAAAAATATTAATATTTGAATTCCTGCATAAAATCATTATATATTATTACATTTTATGCTGCCTTTATATCATTTTCGGAAGTTTTTTGATCTGTGTTTTCCCTTAGATGCAGCTCAATCCCCCCCCCACCCCTCGCTATCCTGCTGACTTGTGGAGGTTATTATTAATAAACTTTGCAACAAGGAAACAATACAATTAATTATAAGCGAAACGAAGTTTGAGTTTGAAGAAGGAATGTATAACGATGTTGTTAACAAGAAAAACGCAAAGCCTATTACTATTTGACGTCGCGAAGGGGGGGGGGGGGCTGTTCGCCTAGGGTTTGACTGTCTGGGGGGTGATACCCAAAGTGGAATTGCAAGTTTTGGAGAAAAAAAAATGAAGATGAAATGCATTTTTAAGACAGAAGACTTAATTTCAAAATTTTACAGGGGGTGAGACCGCCCGGATTACTACTATACATATTACTATACTCAGAATTAGGTTCATATTGTCAATACTTAGACCTAGTAGTGACCTCTTATAACAAAATATTGAAAACCCATTATCTTTCCCTGTGTGTAACATACGTTTGAGGTAATTATGGGGCCAACAATTTCACAGACCCCCTTACTTTTTTGATCTTTCGACGCATATATGCGTCTAGGGCAAGTTACATAAAAAGCATTCATAGTTTGTATTTGCCTTTTTGTATATTATTCCACATAAAATTTTGTTTTTCACAAATACTTCTGTTTCTAAAAATTGTAAGATTTTCATGTTTACATAGAATTGAAAAACTTTTTTTTTTTTGTGTGTGTGTTTAGAGGGAGAGGGGGGTGGGGTGACACATCACTAATTACCGCTCTGAGTTTCACCCATGCTAGGTACGCCACTGGTATTAGAAATACTCTAGATATTACTTATGTTTTATTTATAAAAAATATGTATTGTAAACGTTAAGAAAAATACATGATATTTTAACTCATTTTCATGGTAGCAGTTACTTTATGGCATACATAAGCCGATTTCATTACAAATGCATAATTCGTATCAAATTTGACGTTTGAGATGCAAAAAGCAAAAAAAAAAAAAACAATAGTATAGCTACTATAAGAACAGCACAAATGTGTAAACATAACTCGAATAATGTTTTGATTTTGGGGACTGAAATTAATTAATCACTAGTGTCATGTCTCATGTTATATCCACACTAAATTCTTCATCAAATTATAATATTTCTTGATTTACCCAATTTGTAAAATCAAGTTTTCCCTTCATGACTGAATGCCTTTTTTGTATTGCTATTCATCCAAAAACATACCTTTTTTTTAAGTACATTTATAGAGAACTAGTAATGGCCTGATATTCATTACCACTCGCTCCTACTCTCAAAATAATTGCATAACTAAAATACTTTAAAAGAGCACCATGCAGAGATGCAAAGATTTTTAACAATCCAAAGGAAAAAATTTACAAATGAAATGATATTTTTAATTTATTCTTTTTGAGTTTTGAACTTTAGCGCAATAAATAAAGTGGAAAAAAAATATTTTAAAACAGCCTTTGAAAACAGACAACAGTTTGAAACGTTATGTATATCTCTTTTTAATTTTAAATTGCAGAAGCATTTTGTCGAAAATGACAAACTAGCATATGCAGGGACAAAAAAAAAAAAAAAAAAAACTGGCCATGAATATCGATCGCACGGAGCAAACCTCTCAACATAAGGAATCGACAAATTCATGTAACAAAATGACAGCATCATGTTTTAAAACAACAGCAGATACCAGTGAAAAAAATTCAATCGACAACACACACTCAAAAAAAAAAAAAGCATTACTGCAAGAGATGTTGTTATTTAATGCTATTGAACTAGTGAATGATGCATGATGCATTTCAGAAGAAAGACGAACAAGCAATGAGTTTTCGGAAGAAGTATCTGTTGAGAAACATTTAGCAAAACTTCTCATTCTTCGAAACTAGAAATTATCCCCCCCCCAACCGCCCCCCGACGTTATTCAAATTATCAGGGGGTATTTTGGTGGTCTTTCCTCTCTTTTTTAGGTGGGGGGCTCTTTCTGGGGGGTAATCATTAATATTTAAGGAGATGTGCCAACACTCTTTGGGGGGAGGGGGGAGGTCTCTCCTACTATTTTTGAACTTGCAAAAAGTATGACTTCTTGTTTGGACATTTTCTGCAACAAAAAAGGTCTTCAAAAGCTTCTCAATAATTTTTTATCCTTTTATAAAGTCCGCACTAAATCTTAATTTCTTAAGATATTATGGAGGCTCAGTCGGCGCCCTTCAACTCAGCTTTCCCGCGCCCTGTCGACCACCCAGTCCGGCCCTGGTAAAATCTGTTTAGTGGAGTAGGCATGAATCTTTTTTTTTTTTTTTTTTTTTTTTGCAGAAGTATTACATTAATCTGTTTCAAACTGTGGCAGGGTTCTTTGAAATTTAAAAGAAAAATAAAATAACTAAAACATAACTAGCAACATCAGTATACCGGAAATCTAAAACATCCCGTACTTTTCAGCTATTAAAAAACTATAAATGGGGCCGCAAAAAAAGCTAAGATTCTTTTCGGGCGGCATTCGATGCGGAAAATATGAATATATCACTAAGTGTGGCCGAGTAAACGGGATTTTACAAATCGATCATCCCGTGTTTGAAAAAAGAAGTATTGCGTAAATACGCAGTGTTGCCAGATGGTCAAATCCAGATTTCCCCAATTCCCTTCCAACTTTTCCCCAAAAAGCGATGTTTTCTATCAAAATTCCCCAAATTCAAAAATTATTTTTGCTCTAATATTTTCATAAAATGAATCGACTTCCTTTGATATTTCTGTCTCTACAAAAAAATTTTTCCCCCATATAGCCAAATTTTCTTATAAATTTCCCCAACTTGTTTTTTCCTTCCCATTTTCGGTTTTTTTTTTTTTTTTCTTTATCTTTACTAAGCTAATAAAGCTGAAAGTCTCTCTGTCCGGATCTCTCTCTGTCTGTCAGGATCTCTGTGACGCGCATTGCGCCTAGACCGTTCGGCCGATTTTCATGAAATTTGGCAAAGGATTAGTTTGTAGCATGAGGATGTGCACCTTTAAGCGATTTTTCGAAAATTCGATTTTGTTCTTTTTCTATTCCAGTTTCAAGAACATTTTCCCGAGCAAAATTATCATAAGATGGACGAGTAAATGACCAAGTTATCATAACGTGGAACCATAACGTGGGCAAGCCAATTGGAGAGAATTTCATCATGCACTATTTGTAAATAAACAGGGGAACCAAAAAACCGTTTAATTTTCTTCTGCGGGCAAATCCATGTGGGTGCCACTTGTCATAAATACAAGCGCCTGACCGAGAGATAAGAAATATTAACATTTTTTTTTTCTACTCGCATTTACTACTCTGCTTCTGTATGTACATTTAAACTGTGATTTTTCTATATTTCTATCCAAGAACCCCAGCCCCAGAGAGCATCAGATTTCCCCAAAATGGGGAAATTTCCCCCAATCTGGCAACACTGTAAATACGCGCAACATTTTCAGATTTTCAGCCACAGTGGTGCTTCAAGAAACTTTCCTTGGGAGAGAAGGGAAGAGGGGGGGGGGTCATATAATATGTTTCGAAATTAAAGGTCAGATAGTGCAATTTTAGGCATTGAAATGTGTTTATTCAAATCATTTTGTTGTTATATTCGAGGGGTGGGGTGCATGAACTCTCTATTCCACCCCTTGGCTATACCACTGCAGTGCCGCACGGAATAAGTGACTATATGAGAGTTAGCCAAAGGCACTTTTTCCTAATAACAGCGCAGTCAAATGACGAAGACTTTTCATTTGGTGGAAAACAGAAACAAGCGATACAACTGTCGTTGTTTAGACTGTTTCGCAGAAAAAAGATGCTATTTTGTGTCGAAAATCGAAGGGACTACTTGCTTTATAGCCCGCGGATCTGTAGTTCTCCCCACGTCTGGTTTTCATTTGATAGTACATCGTACGGGGCTCCAACAGTGCTTGCAGCCCTGTGTCCCTGTGAGGTGCCATCACGTGTTCTAAAATAGAATTCTGCCTGGTGTGTCCTTGTGTCTAGTTTGCATGAGGGGTTTTTGTTTCGAGTGTGACCTTGACAGCCTGATGATAGCAATGCCGTAGCCTGTACTGCAATGCTGAAAGAGAGAGAGGGAAGTTGATACATTTCCGAAAAAATGTCTGATTCTATTTTCTTACTCGTCCGCTGTCAGTTAAGTGTTGACAGAAATTTTTCCTATTATTTTTTAGAGCTTATGCTCAAAGCCAAAGTATTATTTAGAGCTCATGCTGAAAGCCAAAGACTACTGGAGGAGCTGCATAGAAAAGCTGCTTTATTCAGCAACTTTAAAAGTAAGTAGTAATAATAAGTTTTTTGAACGAACTGATTTAGTCCATAATGTAGTTGAAAACAGTCTTTAACTTTTATTAGTTATTTTTGCTCCTCATAAAGCATTCTTACTCTCCCTCGGCCCCTCCCAACCTTCGCGTGTAACCAGGGCCGATCCTAGCAGGTGTGCAGAGTGTGCACCGCACAAGGGCGGCCAAAGCAAGGGGCGGCCGTAGGCCGCATCATACAATTCTTTTAATCAAGCAAAATTCCTCAAGAATTTCTCACAAGATGACATAATTAGTCGAATAAATATGCAGAACTTTAAATGTTCAATTATCAAAGTAGGTGCCAATTTTCCAACAGCATAGCATATTAGGAAAAATGGAATGTTTTGAGCACATTGTGTTGCTCCATTATCCATTAATATCAACTCTTTACTCACATGCTTCATTTGGTTGCAAAATTTGTGACAGAACTGGTAGTCGGGCATGGATACAGGGGAGGGGCACTGACGGAAATCCCCCCCCCCGAAGCATGAAAGGGTGCCGTCTAAAAACCACTAATGCTCATCCCCAGCCTCCCCAGCTTTTATTGACCCTTAACAATGAAGACATATTTTATGTTAAAAAAAAAAAGAAAACTCTGCTGATAGAATACTCTCGCAAGTATCTCAAACAACAAATTCTGTGTTCAGCAGTCGTGGATGCGTGGAGACTGGAGAGACAATGGAAAATTGCAACTCCCCTCAGAGTCAAACATATATAATCAACGAACTAAAATTTTTAATTTTCCCCTTTACAGCAATTTTTTCTAATTAAAATCACAAATGAACTGCCCGGTTACAGATCAGGAAGGAGGACAGGGCCCTTGCCCTAGGTTACAAATTTTAAGTGTAGCTCCAAAACGAAGATCCAAAAGGATGCCTTGACAAGACTAAAGAAGGCTTCATATTGCGTTTTTAGGACTTTAATTCCGGAAAATTTCGCTGGTTCAACCCTCGATTTTAAGGGTCCAATTAAGTCTCTTATTCACCCTTTCTACCTTAATGTAATCATACATAGCATGAAAATGATGGCTCCAAAATCCAAAATGTCTTTTCTGGGGACAGCCTGTCCTAACGTCATCAAAAATTGCTCAATGGTATTTCTCGAATTTGTTTTTTGAAACTTTTGCGGTAGAGAGGGCCCAGAAATTCATTCCCTAAGATCACTACCAAAGATGGTCTGAATTAGCGTCTCTAGAGAGGCCCCCAATCATACCCCCTCTCACTTAACGTATTCAAAAACAAACTAAAATTGTGTTTTTTCAATCATCAGTTTCGAAGAACTTTTGGGGAAATACCACGGATCCTCCTTTTTTCCAACGTAATCACTATGGCTCAAACTTTCGTTTTTATAGGGTTCCGTGAAGTCACCAAACCCTACCTACCTTAACTAGCCTGAAATTGACTTCAGTTTCAAAGAACAATTCTTGAGGGCACACTGAATCCCCAACCGCTCTTTGTCCCATCGTTATCAAACAATGCTTAAAATACGATTTTGGGACTTCCATTTCCAAAAAATTTCGGATGGCTTACGTAAAGTTTCACGGCGCTAGGGCATCCGGCATTCCCCATCAATCGGAGACAAATCTTTAGTTGTATTTTTCAGATATTAATATGGAAAAATATTCAGAAAGATCCCGCTGAAGCTTCTTGGTTTCCTTAACGTCACCAAAGATAGTACAAAATTGCGCTTTTTAGAGTCCTAAAACCATTTCTTCACAAAAATAGCCTAAAATTTATTTTAATTCCGAAAAATATTTCTCTCAGTTCGGAATTTTCCCGTTTCCTCTATCGTGTCCAAACCTAGCGAAAAATGTGTTTTTGAAACAATAGCGTCGATAAATTACCAGAGGAAAGATGCCAGACCCCCTACCTTCACCAAAGATAGCCTAAATTTTAGTTTTAAACTTCAATTTTGAAAACTTTCGATAGAAGACGACCGAAGCTCCCTCCCTCCAGCAATGTCAACCAAGATAACCTAAAATTGCTTGTTTATAAAACTTCCGTTTCAGAAAATTTCCCGGAAGAGCGCCGATCCTTTCTAAACTAAGGTCACAAAAAATAACTGCAATTTAACATCAATTTTTAAAGAATTTTAGGAAAGAACTCAAACATTACTTTTCCCTCAAGTCTCGAAAAATTTCCTAAAGTTGCAATTTTTGACGTCAATATTGAAAATTTCTCCATGGACCTTGAAGGTTCCCGACTCTTTTGTCCTTGCAACCAAAAACAACCAAAGATTAATTACAGCTATTTTTCATACGCCAATTTCGAATATTTTCCTTGGGCGATCCCCCCCCCCCACCCCACCGTTTCTCCCTCCTCCGTCTTTCCTCTGATGTCACCAAAGACAGACTATAAAATGCGTTTTTACGACTAGTACATTTTTTGTACATTTTTTTCTTTTAGAGCTTAATACAGAAATTTGAAGAAAGATTTATATAGATTTATATGGGCGTTATAGTCAAACATGCAAATTACTCTTCAGGAGCGGCACATCAGGTCTTTGCACACGGGCGGCCGACACCCTAGGATCGGCCCTGCGTGTAACTGCACTTTTTACTCACTTTTTCTTTATTTTTTCAGTTAGAAAAAAAGAACAAAAAAAACTTCTACAACTATAATCTATAATTGCCTTAACTGATTTTGCAACCATTAAATGGTAATCTTGTGTATGAGGTCATTGTAATACCTTAATAGGTAAGATTTGTCTTACACAGTGGTGCCCACTTAGGGCTATCGTGGCGCACATTGCGCCACTGAAGTTTTTAGAAGGGTGTTTTAAAGGGTATCTTTCATTTTTTTGGCGGGGGGGCACCCGAGTTGGGGGGGGTTCTTTGTGATATTGGGGGAGTGGAGGATGTGCTCTTGCTCTTGGGGGAGATGGGCACCCCTGTTTTACAAGGGAAAATTTATTCCATTGAAGAGATTTCAATTTAATTTTAAATTACTAGGGGCTCCGCCCCTTGCTCGTTGATGCTCAACAACTTCCAAAGATTCTTGCGGAATTTTATTTGGATCGCGAAGATTTATGTTTTTTAGGAAGAATCAGATTAAAACAATTGCTACGATTAGAAAAAATGAAAATTCCGTTCCACCCCCTCCCCTAAAAAAATAGAATTTAAGTAACGAGTTCAATTTATTTCAAACAATGTTAAAATCCCGTTCCCCCTCGAAGAAAAAATAATTTATGAAAATATATTTAGCAAAACTATTAATAAACTATTTAAAAAACCCTTTAAAACCCAAACTCTTAATGTATCCTTACATATTATTTCTGTAGCCTGTTTTTGGTTTCTACGCCAGATTTTCCTCAATTCTTGATTGATTTCTTTGATTTACGCCTTATTTTAAAGCTTATGGTGCTGGCTACTGACGAAAAATAGACCCACGGTCTAAAAATTGTATTTTTCAGCCGAAAAACCTGTTTTAAAGAACCAGAATAAGGTTTTCGGTTAAACTTATAACTTTAATTTGCGCCATGACCGACAGAGCTGAATAGCTTGATCGGCAGAGCGTTCTCTTCGTAACCAGGAGAATGCGTGTTCGGGCCCACGTCTGGACAATCTGCAACAAAAATTAGAGAAATATCGCGCATTACATGAACACTTAGTTAAGTGAATACCAACTATGAAGGTAATAGAATAAATGAGAAGGAAACACTCCTTGCTGATATGAAACTTGAAGCGACTTTGTGCTAAATTACTTCTGAATTGTGCGGGTTTTTTTTCTTTTCTTTTTAAGCTTTGGCTCTGGTAAGAAAATTAAAGCCTAATGTAAGCGAAAATATAAGTAACAGGTTTAAGATTTCAGACTACAATAGAATTGTTTTTTGTTCAGAAAAAAATAATAAATCGTATATTGAAATATATATTCTTCTAATGAGTTTTTGAGTCTTTGTACAAATAAAAAAATTACTACCTCAATTTGAAGGGTAAAATATATATTTTTCTTCTTTTTGCAAAAAAACAAATAGCTTATCACATTTTTACTACATTCGAAAAGCTACGCTCAAAAAAGAGCATAGTTCAATTTATTTTGTATTTTAACCGTGCTGTTAAATGATGAACACGTGCTGCCATCTAAGTCATAACGGTTCAAGCAGCCTGCGGTAACAAATTGTAAAAATTTTCAAGAATAAAAAAATGTTTCTTCAATATCTTATCTTATATATTATTCCCTTCTCATTTTAAAGCTTATTAGGCTGGCTGATGAAGAAAAATATGCTTATGGTCGAAAAATCAAGTTTTCGAAAACGCCCCTTGCTGTTTCAAATTTTTGATGCTGCCTGTAGTTCTTATGCATTTTTTAAAAGCAAAGTTCTAATGCAGTTTTCCATTTTTTACGTCGCTTTCGGCAAAAAAAAAAAAAAGCCTGTGTGTGTGTGTGTTCATATTTTAATAAAGCTTAAAAGCACTGGACTTAGTTGTTCGGTTAAATTGATAAGTTTTTTTCGGTAGAGCGTTCGGCTATAAACTATCTGAACTTCGGGCAAGCTTGGGCTGTCCGATATAATATCAAATTTATATTAGTACTACGCATTACATGTACTCATAACATACAAACGTAATAAAATAAATGCAGTGGGAATGCTACTTGGTGTTTCGACTCCTTTATGCAGGCTACAGTTATCATTCGGATAAGTTGACTGTTAATCGAAGGGTGTTCTTCCTTTTTTTTAAGCTTTGACTACATCCAGACCACTCAGCATAATGTAAGCATAAAAAGTATTAGATTTACCTAAAGGAAATCCTTTTTATGCAGAAAAATATTTTCATTGTATGCTGAAATGTAGATGTTTCTAATAGCAGTGTTCGACCTTTTGTACAAATGAAAATATACTACGCCAAATTAAAACTACGAGTTTCACCCAGTAAACCTTTAATTTTTTATTCGCGCGAATACGATATAAAATTATTATCAACTTTATTAGCAAGAAATCATTTTCTACTCTGCTTTCTGCTGAAAAAAAATACATTTTGTCTACGTTCGAAAAATTACACTTAAAAAACGGGCTCAGTTCAACTGGTTTTGGTTTTGAATTTTTAGTGTTCGATTAAAAGAGAAACATGTGAGGGCATTTAAGCCGTAACTGTTAAAGCAATCGTCTATGTGAAATAGTTCAATATTCAAATATAAAAACACTTATTTTCAATCTAATTTATTACTTCTCTAGAATGTTCGTTTCAATCGCTACGTGAGATGTTCGTCATTCTTTAATCAAATTCCATGCTTTTCGAATAATTTTAAATCGTATCATGCTGGTTAATGACAAAACTTAGAAGCATGATCTTATTATTATTATTATTTATTTATTTATTTATTTATTTTTTGGCAAAAAGCTTTTTTGCTGTTTTTTACTACGCATTTCTTCAATGAATAGCTTTCGAAAAGGAAGGAGCAATTGCTAGGTTTGTTGGGGTGTCGGGCTGTTAATCAGAATGGCACCAATTCGAATCCGTGCCAATAAATATCTCTTTAATGTATCTTTTTTTCCCGTCAAATCCTCACATGGGCAGGACTGTATTTGCCACAACCTGTTTTTTTACATGCACAATTATTGCTTTTTCACGAGTCACTACTCAGCCACACTTTTAATGATATTTATGTTTGAATTGAAAATATGTACGACCAAAAGGTGAGCGATGATCACATTATCGTCATATCATTATTACGTTGTATTTAACGAGGTTTTCTTACTGATGTCTTTAAATTACATGCCTTCTCTTCTGCGCTTTTTTTTTTTTTTTTCGGTTCTTCTTCATAATGTTCTTCCTTTGAAATTCTTAAAGAGCGAAATACCTTATGAAACGATTCGAAGCACAGTGCGGAGTTCCGCACGGGTCGACTAGTCGTATCACATAAATCGTTTGAGGTGCTTGATATCAGATGTCTTAGATTTCTCATTGCAAGCTTAGACGTTATCATTTTTTCAGAATCCTTGAAAAAATGTAAATGGAGAGCACCACATACTTTTTTATATTAAAGTTGATTGTTTGGTCAATTTTTTTATTTCCATTGTTTTAAGCTAATTTATACTTAGCTGTACTGCTGTGAGGCATCCTCTCCCTGTTGAATATACTTTACATTTAAAGATTCGTTTTTACTTTTTAGTTCATTCTCGTACAAGAGCGTGTCAATTTGCTTTTTAAACTATTATTTTATTAATATTTTTCTTAACTATTTCTAAGAATCATTGCTTTAAAGGAGTTAAAATTTTTTGATATTTAAGCAGGGCCGAAAGAAGCCGTGCCAGCCTAGTCGAAAACAAAGGAGCCGGCCCTTGGAGGGGGCAGGGGCGGCAAATAGGGGGGTCGAGAGGGGGCGGTCGCACCCCCAAATTTTTTGAGAGGAATGATAAAAAACGAGCCAATTCAATTTACGTAAATCGCGAACCAATGATCATGAAAAAAAAATCTTGCTCGGTCTCCGTAATGGTTGAAGAAACTCAACATATTTTCAGACATGAGCAAGTGTTTTAAGTTTGTTTTAAATAATTAGAAATTCATCAAGCCTATACCGGCCTTTTCAGAACAGAAAAGACTGATGAAGAATCATGGTTAATTTTAACTAAAGACGTAAACTTCATACAGGCTAAATATTTCATTCTTGTGTGCTCTGTGTAACGACAGTTGTGAGAGGCCAGAGCAGTGGTGTGGCTGCATGATTTTCACTAAATGCCTTGGTATTTTACATTCATTGTTACGCTCATCTTTAAAGTGTGTCTATTTAATAAGTGTTCATCACTTTCTTCTGCTAGAAACACATTTCAACTGTTGAAATCATAGTACACTTTTAATTGATAAGTCTTAAAAATGCGTACTATTTAAGAAAAAAAATCTCATATCAACAAATATGTTTTCTGTGAGCTCTTTAACAATGCAATCTTAAGGTGACACAAGAGGGCTTTCACGAGACAACACGAGATAGTCTTTTAAACCATAAAACCCTTCTCGATAATTTCCAATCATTGATTTTGGAAAACAACTCTTTCAATGATGAAGAAGTTAATGTCCTTTAACATGTCTTCATAAGAATTTTTATTCGTTTTGTTTGTATTGCGGAGAGTTTTTCAACAATGCTTTACTCTATCAAAACATCTTCAATCAGCTAACCTTAATTTTTGGACTGTTCAAGCTTCAGTTTAAGCTACAATTGAAACCATTAATAAATTTCACGTGGATGTATATTTCAACCAAGCGTGAATCTTTTCAAAAAAATTCTTACTCCAGAGAATTTTAAAAAGTGCAAAGAATATTCAAATGAATTTAGAAGAGGTGACCAAAATGCACATGATGATGTAAAGTCAAACCTTGATTTAACATATTGTATAAAATAATAGATTCAGTTTCTAATGAAATTAACACAAGATTTGATGATAAATATTTTCCTGTATTGTTGGCTCTTTATTATCTGGATTGGATGCTGAAAACAAAAATAAATTGTTTCAATTATGAGTAAAATTTATAGCATGAGGCGAGAAATATTGTTTAGAAACTAGCCTAGAATAGAATATTCAATAATGAAAAATGAAGATTATCACAATTTTTAAAGTTACCTGGGTGATTTTCAGCAAGATGTGAAAAGTTTTTTTCATACGTAACTTTGTTACTTCAATTATTTTTCAACTATTCTAATCAGTTCAGCTAATAGAGAAAAATCGTTTTCATGTTTCAGGAGGTTAGAGAATTGTTTTCGAAGCACAATGGGTAAAAAAAAAACTTAGCTGAAGAAAGAGCATAACACGGGGCACTGTTGGATTAGTAACAAGATTTCCTGTTCTTCCTTTTTTTAAAAATCAAGCATCAAAACTTTATCAAAAAGTGAAAACTGTAGCACGAAAACACTTGGTATGATAACATATTCTAAAACGAACTACAAATTTTGTCATAAAAATTTAAATTGTTTTAGAACACTTATTTTTATTAATTCTAAACCCATACCATGATTAATTGCTGTTAGCCAGTATGTGTTTTGGTTCCATACCGTGGTAATTCATATTTAAGAAACTCGACCCCCCATATGAAATGTTGAAATGCCGCCCCTGGGAGGGGGGAGGGGTTCGGAGTAACAGTAGTAAGTTTTATGGGGGGGGGGGACTGGCAAGGGGCCGTTGACTCTCCGTGGTCCTGTAAGGCTGGAAGGGTCTGACCTATGTCCCTCTTGCAGGCAAGCTCACGTCACCTCTCCAGATATTTCCTAGGGCAGTTTCTATACTGTTTAAAAACTAAGAACTCCTCTTGCAACAATATATCCGGGGAGGGGGGTGGCGCATAATAAAGCGCTTAGCTCTTTTCTTTTTTACTTTTCTGGTGGAAAATGTAACACTTTTACGATCTAAATTTTCAATTTAAAAAAAAATCATATGTAGAGAAAATTTTACGAGATAATACTTTTTCTCCAACAACTCCCTACTGTACCTACCTTTTAGCACGAATCCTTAGATTTGTCATATATCGCAACAGAAATAGTAAACTATTGCCGTGACCCATGCCTCATGAGCTCAGTTCGTCTCGGTGAAAAAAAGCTGCCCTATCCATTAAAATTCGATCACTTGTGACTGTTCCTGGCAGACATTTTGGCTGTTAGAGACCGTTCTGGCAGAAGTTTGCTCTGTATTGAAATAAGATGTATTCAGCTGGTAATTAATGGATAGGGACGGCTCCAGGGTCGTGCAGTCTGGGCAGCCGCACAGGGTCCCGCCGCTAGTGGATTCCGCGCTGACTTGCAAAAAATATCTTAGAATAAGAAAGCTACAGTTTTTGAAAAAACAAAAACTAAAAGTTTCTTAAAAGTTTAAAACAACTTGGTAAAACGATTAGAGACTGGAAAGTGCTTTAAATAAACTTATTTATACGAGAGTCCTTGAAAATAATTAAATTAGTCTTCGAGTGTTGTACTTGAAAAGTGCTTCAATTTTATTTCTTATCTATTGTATAAACTTTAAATTGTTTGAACGTCAAGGATTTACTCTCTCGTTACTTATTCTTCGAATCTCCACACCATTTCTTTTAAGAGTTTTATTTATTTTTTATTAGTTATTTTATTTGTCGTTTGGTTAAGGGGGATGATCAAAAATTAACTCTACCAAAGTTCGATGTGAGCAAGTGACGATACGTTGTCCATTCTCGTCTCTCTCGATCAGTGTCGACGATTTGCCGAACCAAAAAAATTATTTTGCATTTTCTTAATTTACAAAAAAAAAAGTGTGAAACTTGTAAAAAGTTATGGTTTGCCTATTTTTTTATTGATATTTTTCTAGTTCGAATTATGCTGGATAAGGCCTCAAAACGCAGGATTTTACAACTATTTTTCCAAATTTTACAAACTGAGTATTCTATATCGCATTTAAGATCGTCCTCTTCTCAAACCTTCTCCTGATATCCCTCTCCCTCCAAGTTCAATCGTACAAAAAGTGCGCATGTATGTGGGGGATTGTATCGAGAAAAAAATGCTTTGTTAATCTTAATTAGGTATAATTAGGATTAAATTATTAATATAGATTTGTTTTATTTATAAATTAATACAGGGGGGCATTAATAATAGGGGGTTTACGTTTCGAAAACATTTTTAACGATTGACATTTTATCTGCATTTCCTGTAAAGTTTTTCAAAAAAAAATAAGGGTGCTGCCTCTTGATTGTCAATGTTGATTAGTCTAGGATATACTCAGGACAAAACGCCAAAGGGTAAGATTTTAACAAACTAATTTTTGAACTTCTTGCCTTTATATGATATTTCAGTTGAAATTTTTTTGCATATACTTGAAAACAGTAAAGGTGTTTGGGGCCGCCCAGCCCATCAGTTTAAATTTTTCCAGGAGTTGGGGACAAAGGGTGTATACTCAATGCAAATTTTATCGGAAAACAACGAAAACCACACCCACTTATATGTAAAAACATTAATTTTTCAATACCTGGGGGAAGGGGGGGCAATAGACTTCTTTAAATAATCGACGAGGGCCGCCTACTGTCAACCCCCCCCCCCCCAGATATTTTAGTTAGCGACGGCCCTGTTCATCGCGTTGTTAAACACATTCACCCAGTCCGTAAATTCAACTTCATTCATCCACGCCTTTTTATTGAAACGATACTTCACATAGAGTTACGGACGAAAATTTTTGAAGCAATGAGGCTTTTTCGCTTTACCGATGACTTCTAAAAGTCGTTTGTCGCTTCCATCAGCATCTGTGCAGCGCACAGTTGTTATCCTTGTTTTCTTCTTCTTCACACCTTTTTCGACTTTATTTGAAATCGTTTTGGAGGGCATCATCGCAAAAAACAATCCAGATTCGTCCATATAGTAAACATCTTTCAAGTTGTACTCTGCAATAATTTCAGCTAGCTTTGTTTTCCCAGCATTAAGTTTTGTGACATCAACTTTAGCAGTCTCACCGTGACGAGTGTGCAAACACAGGCCATTCCTTTTTTTAAATCGGTCGAGCCAACCGTTACTGTACGAAAAGTTTCCAACGTTCAGTTCTTTGCCAAAAATTTTTGCTTGTTCCTTTATAACTTCATCAGTCACAGCACCGTGATTTTCGTTCACTTGGGTTATCCATTATGAGTAGAGCATTTTCCAAATTTTCGTGCTTCCCAGTTTTTATCTTCTTGACTGTATGTAATGATTTCTTTAATCCTAACCACTTTTGTTTCTCTTGCAGAATATCTCCAACGGTTCTTCGGTTAACTTTTTTTTCCAGAATATCGGAGAAATGATTGGCAATAGATTGCTGGCTTGCGGCTTGATTTTTTTCCTTAAACTCACAAATTAGAATTTTTTCGTGCACGCTTAAGATAGTTTTCGACATTTTTACTCTGCGAAATGAGAGAACGGGACGTTATAGAACGCTGATACCTAAAACAACATTCGTTTGCAAAACCTGCATAAGATGTCAAAGGTTTAGCCTCACCCCCTCCCTCCCCCAAGCCCCAAACAAGATCCAAGAAGGGGTGGACAATAGCTGAGTAAAGATAAAATGTCAAAATGAAGAGTAGAAACGTGTAAGAACTGATAAGCTCAGGTTAAGAATTTTTGGAGACGTTGCAAACAATGATCCTTGGGGAACTGAGCTTCGCAGGGGACGGACGGATTAATGGGTAAATGGCCAGAAAGTAGAGGTGGAGCTAAATGTTGGCAGAGAGCGAAAGAAAGCTGGACAATTACCTGGTGACTAATCTAGGGAAGTATGTTAAGGGCAACACATTGTGGGCAACAAGAAGTGGCAGGTGCGAGTGATGGCATATGCATTATTTCTGTGTACGTAGTCACGCTCTAGTAAATGGTTTATCTCCTACTTTGAACTGCTTGATATTCTTTGAATACAGGGCATTGAAAAGTATCCATTGTATAGTCTATCTTCTCTAGTCCTGCTTTCAATATGGCGGTTTAAACAGTTATTTTAACATGCTGAGTATATAGTTTCCGGGGAAAATCAATGGCGGTTGGCGGACAGTGAGGTGGGGGTTTAATGAGGGAATTTGTACTACATTCCAATACGGAATGGGTTTTTTTCAGTCTTTCTTGGCGAACTAAGAGAGTGGCGGTTTTTCGAGGGGCGGTTTAACGAGGTTCGACTGAATTTACTTTTTTTTTTTTTTTGTGTATGTGTGTGTGTCAGGGCCGATCCTAGCAGGTGTGCAGAGTGTGCGCCGCACAAGGGCGGCCAAAGCAAGGGGCGGCCGCATGCCGCATCATATAGTTCTTATAATCAAGCAAAATTCCTCAAGAATTTCTCACAAGATAACTTATAATAAGTAGAATAAATACGCTGATTTTTAGATGTTCAATTGTCAAAGTATGTGTCGATTTCCCAACAGCATAGCATAGTTTAAGAAAAATAGAATTTTAGGGAACATTGTGTTGGTTCATTGTCCATTAATATCTACTCTTAATACACATGCTTCAATTTGTTGCAAAGTTTGTGACAGAACCGGTAATCAGGCATGGATACAGGGGAGGGGAAAGGCCCCCTTCTGAAGCATGAAATGGTGCCGCCTAAAAGGAGCACCGATGGGGGGCCACTAATGTTTACCCCCCCAAGCTTTTATAGACCTAAACAACGAAGACATATTTTATTTATTGAAAAAAAAAAGCTATACTGATTAGATACTTTCGCAAGCATTTCAAACGACAAACTATGTAACAAACTCTGTGTTTTACAATCGTGAACACAAACAAAAACACAGTTCGTGAGGGCACACTGAACCCCCGTCCGCTCATAGTCCCATCGTTATCAAACAATGCTTAAAATACAATTTTGGGACTTATATTTCTAAAGAATTCCGGAGGAGAACTGCCAGGCTTATGTGCTAGGGCATATCCATGAATCGTCGAGGTGAGGTGGGACAAAAGTAAATAGTTATATTTTTCAGATATTAATGTTGAAAAATATCCGGAAGATCCGTTAGAAGCTTCCCAGTTTTGTTTAACGTCACCAAAGATAATATAAAATTGCGATTTTAGAAATATCCGTTTAAGAGCCCCAAAACCCTTCCTTCCCAAAAGTAGCCTATAATGGATTTCAGTTCCGAAAAATATTTTGGTTCGGAATATTTTCACGTTTCCCCTATTGTTTTCAAATCTAGCCAAAGACGGCTTTTTGAAAAAATAGTGCCGAGCAATTACCGAAGGATAGCCGCCAGATCCCCTACCGTCACCAAAAACGGCCTAAATTTGCGTTTTAAACTTATATTTCGAAATCTTTCGATGGGAGACGATTGAATCTCCCTCCCTCTTGCAACGTTTACAAAGGTAACCCAAAATTGCGGGTTTAAAATTTCACTTTCGGAGATTTTTCAGGAAGAACGCCGATCCTTCCTAAGCTACGGTCGTAAAAAATAGCTTCAAATTGATTTCAATTTTGAAAGAATTTTAGGAAAGAACTGCAACGTTACTTTCCAGGGCCCAATACAGGCTGATTTTGCTACTGTTTTTCGGTACCTTCACAAAAATCTTGTTTTGAAATCGGTACTTTCACAAAAATCAAGTAATAAAATCAGTAACTTCACAAACACATCGAAAATTTTACAAAAATTCGCATTTTAAAATATAATATTTGTTCCTCTGTTTAAAACAAAATTTACTCATAACATAAAATTCTAAGCAGGTTTATATGAACAATTGCTTAAATAGCAACCTTTTTGTAGTATTTTAACTCATTTTAGCTGTTTCTCGCCAAAGTGTATTTATGCAATATTATCGCAATCTTTCAACATCTGTTTTGGGAAACCGTTTTTCTCATAATTTCCTATATTGTACACAGTACATAGCCCATTAAACTGAAACTAGGATGGTATTTTTTGTACTTCTTAGGTTTTTAGCTCCCCCCCCCCCCCCCAAAAAAAAAAAGAAACCTGTTAAGAATAATACTAGATGACATTTACACTTTTGGAACTAAAATTTCACTTATTCTACTTCTCTTTTACAAAAATGAGGATGCTTCTTTCTAAAATTTCACAAAAACAGTGCAAATGATATAAAAAAACTTTCACAAAAATAGAATGATGCAATACTTTTACAAAAATAGGTAGCGAGAAAAAAATCCTGGATTGGCCACTGTCAAGTTCCTAAAATTGCGATATTTGACGTCAATTTCGAAAATTTCTCCATCACCTTGAATATACTTGACTCTTTTGTCCTTGCAACCAAACACAACTAAAGATTAACTAAAAATATTTTTCATACGTCAATTTCGATAATTTTCTTGGTGCAATCTTCCTCCCCTTAACCCCTGACACCTTCCCCCACGCTTCCCCTTCCTCCGTCCCTTCTCTGATGTCACCGAAGAAAGACCATAAAATGCGTTTTCACGACTAGATTATGGTATCTATTACTTTCTTCAAAGATATAAATTGTACCTAAGGAGTTTCTTACTATAAAAAATTTCTTCCTTTTTATAAGATCATTCTTCTGTCCCCTCCCCCCTTTTTTTAAATTCGAACTTGGCATAGAAATTTAAAGAAAGATTTATATAGACGTTAAAGATTAGTCAAAATATGCAAATTACTCTTGAGGGGCGGCACATTAGGTCCTTGCACAGGGGCGGCCGACACTCTAGGATCGGCCCTGGTGTGTGTGGCTATTAATTACTTATTTCAATGCAAAACTATTATAGCTTCTTAGACTGACGATCGTTTGTCGAATTGGAGATCAACTTCGAAACAAATATGAAATGGCGAAACCAGTTTTTGTGACATTTTGTTAGATTCCCGTTGAACTGACGGTAATTTTTAATTTTCGATATTTGTAATATAAATCACAAAATGCAGTCTTTTCTTTTTCGCTTCGACGGAGTTACAATTTTGGGGGCCGTCAAAATACATTTTGGGGCCCTCTTTCTCTATCACAGGACATCTAAAACATTTATTATAAAGCAGTTTTGAAACTCCTACGGGGCCCTATGGTCATGGGGTCTCTTGCGCAGTTGCAACATTTGCGATATTTTAAATCCGCCACTGCACGTCAAAACAAACTAGGGTGCAAGTTTTAAAAAAGTTTTTCTATTCGCTCTAAGGCAGGAGTTCACAAACTGAGGAGGGGGAGGTGCACATCTCCCTAGTGGGCGAAGAAGAGTGTCCTGGGAGGCGAGCATGCTCACAGAAAAAATAAAATGAAAAAGTAAAACTAACTATAATTTGCTCAGTTTTATGGTCACATGTGAATATTTTCGTTATTATCGCCTTTTTCAGGTTCTTGGAGTAGTTTTCATCCACATATGAGTGAATCTGAATTTTCAGCATTAGGGAGAGAGAGAGAGAGCACCACATACAAAGTCAAAGCATCGAAGAAGGTATTGAAAGTAATCTGATTCACTGCGTTAATTACAACCTAACATTCAGAAATTTATGAATCACAAACATTGGCAGCCCTCTCGCAAACGTAGCTGGCCTTATATGCTAATCTCACCTAGATCATAGATTTCCTCAAATTAATGTGTATTAGTTCTTTGCTTTTTGATTTTATGTTTTCTAATAATAACACGCTCAAAATAAAGTTATATGTGTAATAGTAATATATACACTACTGGCCATTAAAATTGCTACACCAAGAAGGAGTTGCCAGAATGAAACAAAATTTTTCACACGTGATGGCAACATTGACCCTAGAATACGATTACAAAATGAAAGCCAAATGATCATTTTTTACTGGAAAAATCCCACATAAATGGAGGTTTAAGTACCCCGTTTCGCCACCTTTAGCGTGAATGTAATAGTCGGTTCAGTGAAGCATTGAGTCATAGCAGTTTCGTGCGATGTCCTACGTCCAAACGCGCCACTCATTCGATCAAACTTACAGGCTGTCCAATTTACCGTCTCAAGTGATTCCAGATATGCTCGATTTGTGACAAATCAGTGCATTGCGCTGACCAGAGAAAGTGATAATGTGGAAAAGGAAGTTCCTTGTCACCCTTGATGTGTGTGACCGAGCATTGTCATGTTAAAAAACGGCTCCTGGGATCCCCGTCGTGAGTGCCAACACATGCGTTTGAGTTTGATCGAATGAATGGCACGTTTACAGCAGCTGTGGTACGATATGACGTAGGATATCGTAGGAGGCTGCTATGCCTCAATGCTCGATTGCATCGCTTCGTACATCGTACATTGAAGCTAGAGGTGGCTTAACTTAAACCTCCATTCATTTGAGATTTTTCCAACAATAAATGATCAGTTTGCTTTCATTTTGTAATCACTTTCTAATGTCAATTTTGCTATCACGTGTGCAAAATCTAGTTTCATTCTGGCAATTTCTTCTCATGTAACAATTTTAATGGCCAGTAGTGTATGTTATCACTTCCGATGTATACTTCCGAAGATATTGTAGTTTAAATTCAAGCAAATGCAGATGGAAAGTGACGACGATAATGACAAATGTGAAGAATTTGAAATTGAACCACCTTCAAGGTCAATGGCTTTTGATGCGCAGAAAAATTTTACCTTTTTTCGAAGTCAGAGGTGCAACTGTCAATTTTTTTCAGGTGCACAAGAAATATATTATGAGACAATGAGGCAGTTCAAAGCAAATTAACCAGAAATAATGACAAGAATAATAATAACACTAGTCAACACCAAAAATGCATCCGGCTCAAAAACAGCTATTTCCGAAGTATTTTGCCTTTCTAAACACGAAAATCACCATAAAAAGTTGATATTAGCTCTAGTTTTCAAGATACAGGGCCAGCTAGGATAGTGAATTCTCACTAATGCATTTTTGTCCTGGTAGATAGAAGCCCCCCCCCCCCCCCCATGGTTCTGACCGTCCTCTAAAATTCGATGCTAGGTTGGGATAGAAAATTTCACTACTAAAAAACCGAAATAAACTACAAGAAATTTAAATTCTGGGAAGAGAAATGCCCAAAATCAGCCAACATTTGGAGTTCTAGCAAGATCCATCATTTATGCTTCCACCCATGCTCATTGTACTGGGAATAATGAAGGGTTTCGTGAAAGCTGTGAACAAAGACAATTTTCCAGTACCTTAATGGGAAAATTCCAAGATATATTGAAGCTAAGGTTAAGGAGAGAATTTTTAACGGCCCTTCAAATACGCGCAGTTATGAAAATCAGTGTTTTTGAAGAAGAAAAATTGCGAGGGTAGAAAAAAGAAACACCCAGGAAGCATTTAGGGTACATTACAAGTATTTCTAAGCAGCAGAGAAGACGAGAACTTAAAAAAGTTGGTCCAACAATCCCCGCGGAAGTTCTGTCACCATTAATGAATGATGTGTCTCTAAAACTCTATTTTGTTCACTTCTACCAGGATATTTTGTTTAAAAACAAAAGCTATGATAAGCAGTGAGCCTGAGGAAAGGTTTCACCAAGATGGAACACAGATATCAGGGTCATTGGGCTCAGTGCTCACTAAATGCTGCTGAACTGTTACAAGAGATGGTCCTTCTTTGACGCACAAAAAGCAATCAAAAATGAAGCGTTTACAGCAATAAGCCAAAAGCAACCACTGTTTTCCAAAAAATAGGCATTGTTTAATAAAACAGGACCTATTTAATAACATTTGTTACACAGGATTTTTTCTTTTTTAACATTACCTTTAAATTAATGTGTGGTTGCTATGTATCTTTTTCCAGTGGGTTTTTATGTATCTTGAAAGCAAGAGCTAATTTTAGAAATCCACTACCATATTCGTTTTTCTCGACCCAAAATTAGTGGGAATTGAATATTTAAATCCAGGATGTAGACAAAAAGTTCTTTTTTGCTGACCATTGTAATAAAGTGTGTATGAATTTTCATGATTTTTTTCCACAAACTCGTTTTTTACGAGCACTCGGTTATAACGAGCAAATATCGCAGCCCCTTCGTGTTCGTTATAAGCGAGTTCGACTGTTTTTTGTTGTGCGGCTATTAAATCCATGTTTGAAAAGTATGAATGGGGTCTTTTAATTCCAGTTGTGAGATTTAGTTCCGTCTAACCATCCTGTGTGGTACATTTAATTTCCTTTTAATGATTATCATTTTTTATTAAAGCGTATTGTAATAATTTTTGTAAGCACAAATTTCTTTGTCGGAATACCCGCAGGTGTAGTTATGATTATGCCCTTCGAAATTAAAAGCAGTTCAAAATTAAATAAACAATCAAGAGAATAATAGTAATGGGGAAAAAATTCCAAATATAGGTCAAAGTTGGCGAAACAACTCTGCTGTTGCAGTCAAATCTTTTCGTTGTATTTTAATCATTCATCCAACAGCTTTTTTTATTCAAATTAAACATTTAATTATTAAAACCGCTTAGTTTGGGTTGAGATTAAAATCTATGTTTATGCCAATGTCTTGAAACCGATCAATGTGACGAAAACCGAGAGGAGGGAAGAGGATAATTTTTACGTTTCTAAATGGTCTAAAATTGATCCATATTACTTACTTCCATTAAATCTCTTGAAATTTAATGGATTTTTTTTCCTAAATTGAGGTCCTAAAAACTGAAGCAATATGCTATGATACAAGAAATAGGGTTTCAAGGGCTATTCCACTCAAATTTTTCTTACGCGTAGTTTAAAAATTCCATTTTTTTATGATATTAGAGGAAGGCGGTTCGGTCATGTCCGAATATTTTCAGAAATTCAAGTCTTAAACAAGTGATTGTAAGAGCATATTTGCCTACTGGTAATTTTTCGATATTGAATCTCCAAAATGCTATTTAAAGCGATTTTCGATGTTGTTAGGCATTTATACAAATACAAATACAAAAGTGACGACCAGCGACAGGCTCTGGGCCCAGCTAGAGTGGTCCTAGTCAATTTACAATCCCCAGTGAAGATCAATGACCCTCTTAAAACTATCTACTCCCGTGCTCATTACCACCTCTTCCGGTAAGCTGTTCCAAGGTTCCACTACCCCCCTAAAATAATAACTTTTCCTAATATCCATGTTAGCCTGAGATTTAAATAGCTTAAAACAATGACCCCTTGTCCTGTTTTCAGTGCTAAACTTCAGCCCCGTAACATCTTTCATTTTAATAAATTTAAACAACTGAATCATGTCCCCTCGGTCTCTTCTTTGCTCAAGACTGCACATTTTTAGCCTTCTAAGCCTGGAATCATAATCTAAGTGGGAAAGTCCATTTATTAGCCTTGTAGCCCGCCTTTGAACCCTTTCCAATACATTAATATCTTTCTTAAGATAAGGAGACCAAAACTGAACAGCATACTCCAAATGGGCTCTTACCAAACTTCTATATAAGGGCAGAAGAACTTCTTTAGATTTGTTTGAAATGGATCTATTGATAAACCCAAGCATCTTATTGGCTTTGTTACTAGCAATGCTGCATTGTTGGCTAAACTTTAAATCCTGACTTATTAAGACCTCCAGATCAGTAACTTTGTCTGTCTGACTAATGACTGAACCTTGCAAATAATAACTTGTACACTTATTTCCATGCCCTAAATGTAGCACTTGACATTTCCCAACATTAACAGCCATACCCCATTTATCAGCCCACTCCGTAATATGATCTAGATCCTCTTGCAGCTGATTTGCTTGTTCTTCATTTTCTACAGTCCCCATAACTTTGACATCATCAGCAAAACAATTCATGTTCCCAGAAATATTTTTGTGAATATCGTTCATAAAGACAATGAACAAAACAGGCCCTGACACTGATCCTTGAGGAACCCCGCTTAAGACCTCACTCCAATTAGAATAATTTCCCCTTACAACTACCCTTTGTTTCCTTCCGGTCAGCCAGTTCTTTACCCAAATGAAAGTTTTCCCACCTATTCCTATATCAGCTAATTTGCTAAGTAGAGCAACATGCGGTACCTTATCGAAAGCTTTTTGAAAATCAATGTAAACAACATCTATAGGCTTCTTATTGTCCAAAGCCATGGTAACTTTGTCATAGAAATGTAATAAATTAGTTGCACAAGATTTACCTTTCCTGAAACCGTACTGAAAACTAGTCAATAGATTATTAGTCTCTAGAAAATTTACTATCTTAATTTTCATCAATGTTTCAAAAATTTTGCAAACCACCGAAGTTAGACTCACAGGTCTATAATTTCCCGCACTCCCTTTAGACCCTTTCTTTTTGGGGGCGTTTCCCTGGACATTTTATGAAATTCAAGACCTGGAAGCGAAATTTGCATGCTTTCGGTGTGAGAAGAGGTGTGAAGGGCGGAGGAGTGGCATTTTTATGTCTCTCTTATTTTCAGTTGAATTAGAAAAAAAGGAAAGGAAGGGAAGGGCAGGGCCGATCCTAGGGAGTCGGCCGCCCGTGTGCAAAGACCTGATGTGCCGCTCCTGAAGAGTAATTTGCATGTTTGACTATAACGCCCATATAAATCTATATAAATCTTTCTTCAAATTTCTGTATTAAGCTCTAAAAGAAAAAAATGTACAAAAAATGTACTAGTCGTAAAAACGCATTTTATAGTCTGTCTTTGGTGACATCAGAGGAAAGACGGAGGAGGGAGAAACGGTGGGGTGGGGGGGGGGGGGATCGCCCAAGGAAAATATTCGAAATTGGCGTATGAAAAATAGCTGTAATTAATCTTTGGTTGTTTTTGTTTGCAAGGACAAAAGAGTCGGGAACCTTCAAGGTCCATGGAGAAATTTTCAATATTGACGTCAAAAATTGGAACTTTAGGAAATTTTTCGAGACTTGAGGGAAAAGTAATGTTTGAGTTCTTTCCTAAAATTCTTTAAAAATTGATGTTAAATTGCAGTTATTTTTTGTGACCTTAGTTTAGAAAGGATCGGCGCTCTTCCGGGAAATTTTCTGAAACGGAAGTTTTATAAACAAGCAATTTTAGGTTATCTTGGTTGACATTGCTGGAGGGAGGGAGCTTCGGTCGTCTTCTATCGAAAGTTTTCAAAATTGAAGTTTAAAACTAAAATTTAGGCTATCTTTGGTGAATTTAGGGGGTCTGGCATCTTTCCTCTGGTAATTTATCGACGCTATTGTTTCAAAAACACATTTTTCGCTAGGTTTGGACACGATAGAGGAAACGGGAAAATTCCGATCTGAGAGAAATATTTTTCGGAATTAAAATAAATTTTAGGCTATTTTTGTGAAGAAATGGTTTTAGGACTCTAAAAAGCGCAATTTTGTACTATCTTTGGTGACGTTAAGGAAACCAAGAAGCTTCAGCGGGATCTTTCTGAATATTTTTCCATATTAATATCTGAAAAATACAACTAAAGATTTGTCTCCGATTGATGGGGAATGCCGGATGCCCTAGCGCCGTGAAACTTTACGTAAGCCATCCGGAATTTTTTGGAAATGGAAGTCCCAAAATCGTATTTTAAGCATTGTTTGATAACGATGGGACAAAGAGCGGTTGGGGATTCAGTGTGCCCTCAAGAATTGTTTTTTGAAACTGAAGTCAATTTCAGGCTAGTTTAGGTAGGTAGGGTTTGGTGACTTCACGGAACCCTATAAAAACGAAAGTTTGAGCCATAGTGATTACGTTGGAAAAAAGGAGGATCCGTGGTATTTCCCCAAAAGTTCTTCGAAACTGATGATTGAAAAAACACAATTTTAGTTTGTTTTTGAATACGTTAAGTGAAAGGGGATATGATTGGGGGCCTCTCTAGAGACGCTAATTCAGACCATCTTTGGTAGTAATCTTAGGGAATGAATTTCTGGGCCCTCTCTACCGCAAAAATTTCAAAAAACAAATTCGAGAAATACCATTGAGCAATTTTTGATGACGTTAGGACAGGCTGTCCCCAGAAAAGACATTTTGGATTTTGGAGCCATCATTTTCATGCTATGTATGATTACATTAAGGTAGAAAGGGTGAATAAGAGACATAATTGGACCCTTAAAATCGAGGGTTGAACCAGCGAAATTTTCCGGAATTAAAGTCCTAAAAACGCAATATGAAGCCTTCTTTAGTCTTGTCAAGGCATCCTTTTGGATCTTCGTTTTGGAGCTACACTTAAAATTTGTAACCTAGGGCAAGGGCCCTGTCCTCCTTCCTGATCTGTAACCGGGCAGATCATTCGTGATTTTAATTAGAAAAAATTGCTGTAAAGGGGAAAATTAAAAATTTTAGTTCGTTGATTATATATGTTTGACTCTGAGGGGAGTTGCAATTTTCCATTGTCTCTCCAGTCTCCACGCATCCACGACTGCTGAACACAGAATTTGTTGTTTGAGATACTTGCGAGAGTATTCTATCAGCAGAGTTTTCTTTTTTTTTTTTTAATATAAAATATGTCTTCATTGTTAAGGGTCAATAAAAGCTGGGGAGGCTGGGGATGAGCATTAGTGGTTTTTAGAAGGCACCCTTTCATGCTTCGGGGGGGGGGGGGATTTCCGTCAGTGCCCCTCCCCTGTATCCATGCCCGACTACCAGTTCTGTCACAAATTTTGCAACCAAATGAAGCATGTGAGTAAAGAGTTGATATTAATGGATAATGGAGCAACACAATGTGCTCAAAACATTCCATTTTTCCTAATATGCTATGCTGTTGGAAAATTGGCACCTACTTTGATAATTGAACATTTAAAGTTCTGCATATTTATTCGACTAATTATGTCATCTTGTGAGAAATTCTTGAGGAATTTTGCTTGATAAAAAGAATTGTATGATGCGGCCAACGGCCGCCCCTTGCTTTGGCCGCCCTTGTGCGGTGCACACTCTGCACACCTGCTAGGATCGGCCCTGGGGAGGGGGGATGTCAATCAGTTGATCAGTAAGCTATAGTGATGGAAAATTTTTAATTCAAAGATTAATTTTTAAAAGAAATTTAAATTAAGATTTCCCACCATCATTATTATTTCTTTCTTACTAAAATCCAGTGGCGGCTCGTGGGAGGGGCCAGAGGGGACCCGGGCCCCCTCACTTTTTTAAGAAGACAATTATTTGAAACTTTTTATTTATTTTCCCTTTTTTTGTGCGTACGTGATTGAAATTAAAAAAAAAAAAAAAAAACAGATTGTACCGTATTTTCCTGCATATAATCGACAGATTATCTGTTAAAAAGTATAAAATTAATGAAGTGCGGATTATCTGTGCGTGTGTGTTTGTATTCCCCCCCCCCTCAACACCAACGTATTGTACCTCATTATTTACAGTAGGATTCGCAGAAACCTTTACCCTACCTGTATGCTTTTAATTTTACATAGCTTGAATGTGCTTACGTACTTCAGAATATGTAAAATAAACAACGTACAGTAAAGAAAGAAGCCTGCATTTGCACAAGAATATACTGTTTGTTCTTTTCTTGACTCTTTGTCTTCAAGTAATTAGCGTACTATAGCGGCAATTTAGGGAAGCAATCATTATTTTTAGATTATTTTTATATTTGTTTTGAATATTTCTTAAAAGTTATAACTTTTTCACGATTTTAATTTAGTTGCTAAAATGAATTTAATTTATTAATTTAACAAAAAATAATCAAGAAAGTTTAAATATTAAAAAAAAATTTTTAATACTTTTTTTTTCAAAAACCAAGGGGAGGGGGAAGGACAAATATACCCATGATCTGTCCCCCTCACTTTTTCAAGGCACGAGCCGCCACTGCCCGTCGGAATGCATTTTTGAAGACCTCTTTGTCTATCACTAAATTAAATAAATCAATTATCATGTGTATTTATGAATCCCTTTCGGGGCTCCTCATAATAGTAATATGGTAAATTCGCTACTCGCAGAATGGATGAAAGTTCTCCCTTAAGGAAGTTTTTTTCCCAATTAACAAGTCATTAATTTTTATTATTGTTTCAAAACTATATGTATTTCTCTTATAGTAATAATGCTATGCTAAAAATCTTTAAGTAATTTGGGGTCCCTTAGGAAGATAAGGACCCCACCAAGGGACCCTTATTTCTCCCCCACGGCCTGGTTACCTGTGCTGTAACCAGGCCCTGGGGTCATAGCCCCCTTGCCCCGAACTTTTAAGCTTTTAACTTAAAAATAAGCAATAAGTCATTTATGGGATCTTTGTGGGATTTAAAAGGGTTTAAAGGGTTAAAAGGATTTTGATGTAAACTTGTTCCGTTTTTGCAGTTCATAAAACAAGGCCGTAATCAATCGACCTTTCCTGATTCCGTAGCAAACAACTCAACTCCTCGTTGCACGAAGTGCGAGTTTTTGTCGGCATTTGTAGCTTAGCTACTCATGGCGTTTCGGTCAGCCACGTGGGAAGTAATGCTCTGTTGTTGCCGGAAAAAACTTTGTTTTGTTGCGAAGTTTTGTATATCCTAGTAGTTACAAATCTGCTGAAGACTCCAGTGCCAATATCTGAGTAAACATTGTGTTTCTAAGGTGAGTTTTTATATTTGTTATGCTTTCTTAAAATATTTGCTGTGTTGGGGATTTTTAACCCACCATATTGTAGTGCGTAAACTGCGACGCAGTTTTGTAAATAAAATGCCTTGCTTTCAGTCCACTAATTTACGTTGGAATCTTTATTTTAAGTCAGTTTTAGGCCTTTTATTTGATATTTCAGAGGTTTTTTCGTCATTTGAACATAGTCCTTGACATCGTCCAAGTACTCTTGCTATTAATCGTTTAATATTGAGAATGTTCGACAGTAATAATAACGTGTCAAGTTTTTTACAAAATGTTAGTAGTTTGAAATGTTTTTGGAAAAAAATCAATGAAGATTTTAAAAAATGCATATAATTTCTGATAATTATTTTAGTACTGTTATAAATTTATTTTGTAAGTAAATGTTTAGCATTTATTTAGACAATGTGAATAGACATTGCTTCTGTGAAGCAGAATATTGCTAATAGTACCCGTGAGTTATAATTTTTGATACTAAAACAGTTTTAAATCCATTCCCATATTTCAGTATTGTTTACAACCAGCCGGATCGTTACGCAATATGGCCGTAGTAAATTGCGTTCATTGATAAAAGTACTACTACATGATGTATTCAAAAAACATCGAACAAGAAAAAAGTTTTCCAATTTCTGTGTATCAGGCCCTGAACTAAATGAAAATTATTAAATTGTGTTCAAAGTTAGATCGTAATTGAATGGGGAAAAATATGCGATCGATATAATTGCACCCAGTTGTGTAAGGCGGATCGATTTCTTAGAACTTGATCAAGTTGATTTTATTCATTCAGAGATAATATAAACTATATCAGCTGTCATAAATTTGGGACTTAAAGAATATATTTTTTAATTTTTTATTGATAAAATAGTCTGCGTTTTTCAAAATTTTTATCTCAAATATAAATATATATACCTAGTGGTTTTAGAGTAAATATTTGAACTAAGAGTTGATTTTTTACAAAAACGTGATTTCATTAAACTGTTTTCTCTTGAAGTTTTTTACACTGTACAACAACACATACAAGAAAATAGTGTGACGGCCAACTGAATGCAAGTAGAAAGCATTAATTGATGTTTGTGAGTGTTTCTGAAATTGAAGCATACAAAAAATTATATGAATGGTATGCATATTTCCATGGCAAGTTCAATCACAATGAATAGTGGTTATTCTTTTGTTTTGCGGGAATATGCTAAAGACAGACATCAACACTACAAGCACACTGGTGACCGTTTACTGAATATGAAATGAAAACATTAATTTGGTTTCAGATAATAAGAATGCTTACTTTTTCTCACTTGTGCTTGTTTATGTCTCTGATTATTACAGTATTCGAAAAAAAATTTAGGTATTGGATTGTCGTCGTGATGATCTCCTGAAATGTTCTCTAGCCGTCAAAATAAAATTTCTAGGTGGTATTTCATAAATTAAGCATAAAAGAGTTAATCGTAAAACATGTACATTGTGTAAAAATTCACTTGCACCAGATACTGAACATTGAATATTTGGTTAAAATTCAAAGCAAATAATGAATGTTTAAATATGTTAATATCATACAAATTAGGAAAAATTTCTACTTTAGTAGGGTTGTGGGCACTTGGAACAGCTTATCCTAAGAGGTTGTAATTAACATCAGTTAGTTTTTTCTTATATGATTTTTAATGTTTTAAAACTCTAACCTTTTAAAACTTCTTTTTTAATTTTATAAATGCATTTATTATGGGCAATGAAACTCCCATATAGCAGAAAAACATCTTATAATTTACTGCTGATTTGTTTGTTTTTATGAATATTTTTAAATGCACTATTACTTATTGATGTTCATTTGTTTGATGCGATACATAAACTTTGACTGATCTTAATTTTTACTTTCTTCTAATACTAATATTTAGTGCTTTTTTCTAAATCTAATATATAGAACAAAATATTGGGGTGCGTTCATAAAGTTGAACATTTCCTCCCCTCCCTAGGAATCTTTTACAAGTTATTTTTCAAAACGTGGTTTGTAGACAATCTTTTGTGATATTAACAAGCGGAATAGGAGTTGTTTTGGAGGGTATTAAAAAGAGAATGAAGAATAATTACATAGCACTGCATAAAGCCAGGTTAAAATCATTGAATGTATAACTTTTTATAGGACACTTACTAACACATATCCCTTTTCTTTCCCCATCGGGGAAGTAAACACATCTAACAAGACGAGCTCATTATGCTAAATGTACCCAAATATTTGGTATACACTTGGTATGTTTGATTTTTTCGTGGGGTGGCCATGACCTCCCTCAGGCATTGTTTCTATCTTTGTTAGACTTCGCATGAATTACAATGAAGTTTTTTTTCCAATTTAAGCAAGGAAAGAAGTTTTATAAAACTATACTTGAAACTTCCTCAGTGTTGTTTTATTGCTCCCAGGCGTTTTTATATATTTTTGTTAGGGGGAACTTCGAGGAATAATAAAGATTTTTTTGTATTTAGCTCTAAAAAAGAGCTTTTAACTAGATTTGGAAATTTCTCGTGGTGGCCATGCCTCCCTCTCATTGTTTTCCTCTTTGTTATCTTTTGTGTGTATTATTGTAATAGAAATTTTTTGCTCAAAAAGGGGATCTTAACTATTCTTCAAATTTTCTCGGAGTGGGTCATAGCCCCCTCCTTGAATCCACCCATGGCACGTACAATGTTTATAAATGTGATGTGTGCGTTCATATTCAGAGAACTATGATTTTATTGTTGAGCATATGAAATCTTGTAGCGAGTAAACATCAAAGTTTGCAGGATTGAAAAATTTTCAATAAGACATCAAAATAAAGACTTCACACTTTAGTTATTTATTAGTTCTAGGCAACCGACAATAAATAAATATGTATATATATATATATATATATATATATATATGTATAAAGAATGCATTTTGAATTTAAATAGCCTGTACAAATGCATTGTGCTTTACTTTTCGTCTAATAATTTAAATTAGAGACATACTGAGTAGCACTTTGGCCGAGTACCGAGTACTCGGCCTTTCACTTCTCGGCCGAGTACCGAGTTACCGAGTACTCGGCCGAGTTACCAAGTACCAATTGCGTTTTAAGAAGAACCACCGACACACATGTGATGAATTTTGAACTTACTGGAATAGTAGTACAGTCGACGCTCGATATAACGACCATCTCCGTCCCAGAGAAAAAGGTCTTTATAACGAGTGGTCGTTATAAGAGGTACAATTTTTTAAAATATACACAGTCATCATGCAAGCCCCGTTGTTCCGTAAAAAAATGGTACTTTTTCAAACATTCCAGTTTATGCCCAAATTATTTTTATCATAGGAATTTTTAGAAAAATCGTGTACAAAATACTATAACAGGATATTAAAGAACTTGTAAAGTAGAAAATACAGGGAGGAAAATGTTACACACTTACAAATCTGCTACTACTACTGCTACCACTACACTTTCTGAAGATAAAACCAGAAACAGACGTTTGCCTTTTTAGCAGACGTGATTTTTGCAAAACATTATTTTCCATTTCAGATATAGGAGATAAATTGTGTTCTTTTTTTTTTTTTGCTTTTCAAAGAAACATGTAAAAGTCCCTCGAGAACCTCAAATCTTAAAAACCACTAGATTCAAACACCAAACTACCAACACGTCTGTCAACTCCCTTTTCTTAGCAATCTGGAAATTTCTGGTAATCCCCCCCCCCCCCCTCTCAAAGTTAGATTTGACATTGCAAGCTTCAAGAAGATGTCCGTAAACAATAATCAAGGTCATTTCAAGCTACAAATTTGTTTTATTGGAAAGAACTCCAGAAATAGCGTCCGCTGAATTCGGTCGTTGTATTGGAATAAACGATACAGAACGGTCGTTATAACGAAGGCAATTTAACGTAGAGTTCATAGGAACAAAGTTGGGACTTTTCCAGTGGTCGTTATAATGGGACGGTCTTTATAATGTGTGGTCGTTATAACGAGCGTCGACTGTATAGACTTCCTTGTCTATATAATAGTTTTTAAAACTAAATTCCTGCTGAAATTCAATTATGCATTATATAAACAATTTTGTTTGTGTCAAATATTTTAAAAAAAAATTATTTGTAAAATTAAAAATAAATAAAAGGTATGATTAATCAAATTGGAATTAAAACAAATTACAGAAAAATCCCTCGAATGCGGACACTAACAGGACAATTTTTTTGTCTGCAATAGAGAGGTGTTCGCAGGATAGGGGTTTAATAATGTTATTTGCATTGGAACTGGGGAATTAAAAATTGTCAGCATAAGAGGGGTGTCTGTTAGGAGGGGTTTCACTGTATACCAATCAATTATATCTTAGGTCCGCCAAACATAAATAATTTTTTTAATACAACAAATGTGCAGGAACGCTGCAGGCATGTGTTTCTGCCCCCCCCCCCCCGTTGCAAGGAACGTCTTTTTCAGTGTATAACATGTGAGCTAAAGAATGTAAAGACATTCCACAAAAAAATCCGACTTTTGTCCGATACCTTTAAATCTACAAGCTCCCTTTTTGTGCATTGAAAAAGGAATTCCTTGTAATGTCAAAACACGTGTCTGCAGTGTTCCTGCACTGTACTTTTAACGTTGTTTTATTTTCTTTTATTTTTTAAGCAAAGGTATTTTTATATTTTTTGTAACTAATTTTTGTTTGTAGCAAAAATCCATTTTTAATATAAAAATTCCGTATTTTCTATACTTACCTTTTTTGCATAATTTTTAATAAATAAGTTTTATTAATTTTGGGGACATTGAAATAAAGAGTTATTCCATCGAAGCATTACAAACTTCATTATTCTCAAAATTTAAATTTGACTTATAAATTTTATTTGTAAATGATTGCAGAATATAATGCTTGCTCTTTTTTTTTTCATAAATTTTAGTACTGCTTTGGACAATATTCAATTTTTTGCAACTACTCGGTATTGGCCAAGTATCTGATCAGAATTTGGCCGAGTACCGAGTAGTTACCAAGTACTCGGTACGCCTCTAATTTAAATACACCTATGCCTACTATTTCCGAAGTATTTCCGGGGAAATTTTAAATTGAAAACACATTTTATATTTTATAACTGATCAAGAAATAATTCAAGGTACTTTGTTTAATTCAGGTCAAATCTGATTTTATAAAAGTTAGTAGACTTATATTTAAAAAAAAAAGTAGATTTATAGTAAAATGTTTTTAACCAAAAATGCATGGGCCTTATGTATTTTCTGCAGATATCAAGGTACACGCCAATTTAGTAAACAAGACTTTTCTATACTTTTTTTTTTTCAGATTTTTTAGAAATTAGTAGAATTTGCAAAGAGTGGGGCAAAAAATAGAATGTGAACAGATTTTTTCTTTTTTTTTTTTTTTAGTTTTATTAAATGTACTTGTAATTCTGTGCAAAGATACAATGATGGAATCTAAAAAAATATCTTAATGAAGTTGGAATTTAGTTGAAAAGAATCTCTTGACGATTTACTTTCTTTTTTTATTTTATTCAAAGAAAGAATTCTCATGTCATTTTCTTTCATCACTATCTTCATAAACATATCCTCTGCAAAAGCAATGATCTGCGTCGTCTGCTTCCAAACGTCCGCCATCTTTAGTTTTAACTGAGCGTTCAAGAATCTGAAAATTTTGAGGGGAACTGCCTCAATCTCTGTCCCCAACATTGATAAAGGCCGTTTGAAATTGTTTTTCCTGTTTTTTTGGAGCTTCAGTTACAAAAGATTATCAGGAAAACTTCCCTTAACCCAATCTCTCCTCCTAAACATTAATGAGTTTACAATCATGTTTTTATGACTGAGTTTGGAAAATTTCCATCAGAGGACCTTGAACCTCTTTTCCTAATACATGGTGGTGCCAAAATAATGGAAAAAAGTTCCCTGATATAGCACCAAAAATTTGACTGATTTTACAATTGTGGCATGCAGTAGATTTTAGTATAGAAAATATGAGGAAAACAGTAGATTTTTATATAAGAAAACAAGAAAGAAAACAGTAAGATTAACATTCAAAATACATTAAGACTAAGCATTTTTAATTAAGTTTGGTCTGGTTTAGTATTTGACTTGTGACATTTGAAAACTCTCACTCAAAATGATTAAAGAAGCTTAACTAAACATTTCCAAATAGGGGTTTTAATGTAAATAAAAATTTTATTTACAAGCGGGTCATTCCGTGTCAAATCATCACACGGTTTAGGACGGACCGTCACAGAACTGGATGAAACTTGATCCATGAAGAGATTTAACATAGTTATGAATGAAAATGCTGAAAAAAAATTTTTCTTCTACCTCATTCAAAAGTTATTAATCATTAATTTTTCAAATTTTTATTAAAAAATGCTACACTTTGAGACAGTTAATCCTCATTTTCTCAGAAACTATGAAAGATAAAAGTTTAAAATTGGTCTTGTTTTAAAGCTGTTTAAATCTGCTTTAATTTGATGTGCAACTTGGTAAAATTAAAAAAATATTTCTTTTAAAATTTAATTTGATTATATTTAAAATTTTGAAAAAATTTACAAAATTACTTTGTTATCCTCTCACATCTCACCAGGTTTCATAATGGGATCTTTATGGAATCAGATGATACAGGGAGAACAAGTTTCATATCTATTCAAATTTCCACATTTTGTACAAATAGCTTTCTGATAGATTGATCAAATATTATTCTAAGTTATAAAAATCAGCACAGGAAACTATAAATAAACTACTATTAGTAATCTAAATGACTAACTGACATGAAAATTTAATGAATTTAATATAATTGAAAAAACAAAATGAATAAAAAAAATCATAACTCATTTTTTTAGAAGAAGAACATCAGCATTGTCCGACGTTTGTTGGAATTTTTTAGTCTCTAAGCTGCAAAATCTTTACAATGTTCTTCTTCCGCTGATTGTGCATATGTCCGGCTAGTTAGCGTAATGGGGTTTACTTTGCAAATAATGTCCGAACAAGGTATTCAAAGAATGGTACTGATGAATATGAAAGTGAAAGAGAAGGTCCTGGTGAGTGGAGGAAAGTGATTTTCATCTTTCATTTTTGGCCAAAACAGAACTTCGCCTCCATTTTTTTATCATTTATGGAAATGATATATCCATTTAGACCTTTCATCGTTATAATACCCTTTTTCCAGTTGAGATGACAGAATATTTAGTTGATGATGGAGAAAATGAAAATGTTTTAGCACTCACCCTTGCTTCACAGCTGGAGAGAATAAAATCATGCAGCTTTTGGTTACCTGGTATTGGCATTACTTGCTGGAAATGATGAGAGCTTTTCTGCATTTTCAATATATTCATCTTGGGTGGCGAAACTGAGGTCCAAGGGTCAGATTTTGCCCTTTGGTACAGTTGCATAGGCGTCGCACATGGGTGCAAGACCTTCCGTCCCAGGACGGATTTCCGTCTTGGACAAAATTTCGGAGACGGAGATCGGGACGGAAAAAAAATTCGATGAGTCCTTCAGTTTTGACTTTAAAAAAAAAAATGTTTCAAAAATATGCTTCAATAACTGGACCTTTGCATAACTACGAATTTACATCAACATTCTCTCGATTTTCCGCCATGGGCTTGTTTTGTTTGCAACGTGCTTTTGGAAGAGTGGCTTTTAAACTCGCGCCGTTTGGCTTTTTTTTAAAGTAGCTCTTATTTCCAGGGGCCGATTAAGATATCAGGGGGTCCTAGGCCATATGCTTTTCGGGGCCCCTGTGTAGTCAACCCTTACAATTTTACCCGTTTGCTAAAACAGTTTTAGCTATCAGTTTAAAAAAAAATAGCCATTTGGGGGCCCTAGGCCACGGTCTAGTTGGCCTATTCAGTAATCAGGCCCTGGTTATTTTCAACTCACTGCATTGCCGACCGAGGAGTTGCTCGCTAATTTTTCGAATTCACCACCTTTTGTCTCTATTTTTCACTTGCTATTTTAGATTATTGTTTCGTTTTTTTTTCTCATTTGCATTTTTTTTTTTTTACAAACTTTGCACGCATAAATGAAAATTATGTGCGCTCTTAAATTGTCTTGGAGTTGAATCTGGATCACCGGTTGAGAGTGATTGATGACGGGATAAAATGTTTACGCCAGATCAAAGGGCGTCCACATACCATCAGGTAAAACGGGAACTGTCGGGTATTTTTAAAATTTCAGTAAAAATGGGAATTCTGGAAAGAATCGGAGGCAAATTTCAAGCTGGTTTGAAACATCGATTGGCAACTGTTCCTGCATTTTTGAAAAGGTTTCTGGTAAAATGTTCCAAGACTTGAGGAACACTTGCTAGAACACTCACTAGAATGGAAATATGGGTGGGGGGGAGAAAGGACACGAAAAAAAAAACAGCAGCACGAAAAAAAAAACAGCAGCACGAGTTTGCGAAAAAACGCTGCTCTTGCAAAGAGGGTACGCAAATTCCCACGATACTGAAGTCTTAAAACATTTATATTTTGGAGAATCTAAAAGGGGAGGGGGGGCTCTACTCAAGGGCCCCAGAATAAAAAATCAAAAAACTTAATTGTAAGCTATTTTTGAAGCTAGGAGTGGTTCCAGATTTCTCCTCTGCAAACTCTAAAAAAAAAAAGTCGAAAATGTTTAGGGTGTCTTTATTGATGTAATGTGGGGTGGGTGAGGTTTAAAAAAAATGGAAACTGGAGTCTAAAAAAACTAATTTAGGTAATCTTTGGTGAATTTATTAGAGATGGTTTCGGTGTTCTATTAGAACACCGAAACCAACAGTTCTAACTTGAAAATGTTTTGTAGCTGATGTGTTGATAACTATTTGAGGCTATACTTAAATGATTTAAGACAAAGGGTATTTGAGATCCTCTCCCGACAAATGTTTGTAATTGAACTTTTATAGGCTGTCTTTGGCAATGTCAAGAGGAGGGGGGGGGGGAGTGCCTCTCTTTAGGCGAAATTCCGATACTGGAGTCTTAAAAGCGCAACTTTAGACCATCTTTAATGAACATAAGGGCCGTTTCCATGGACACTTTCGACCCCGGAAAAAACCTGCTTTTCACCGCATTCCGATTATTTGCGGGGTTTATGTGGAATCTTTCTACTCCTGCTAGCTTCTGGAGTGAAAGCGGTGTTTTTACCCAGAATGCATTACGCACAACAAGTTCGTCTACTAGCCGCTAAGGATGCTGGGTAAAAACAGCTTTCTCTGGTACAATGAGAGAACCTCTTTTTACATGGAAATGGAGAATGTTTCAATCGGTTTTTTGTGGAGCCAGAGCGGGGATTTACCGGGTCGTAAAAGGCGTTATAGAGGCAGAGGGTGGAGTTCGGGGTCCCCATCCCCCTTCAAAGCTGAAGTATTCAGACCTCTGCTTTAAGTAATCTTTGGGGGCCTTAAAAATAGGGAATTCGAATGCTTTCTCAATAAATTTTAGAGACTGAATTCTTAAAACTTCGGTTATGAAAAGGAAAACCGCAAATTTAAATCAAATTTACTGAACTTAGGGGAAAGAGTTCGGGGGTGGGGGTCCTCTCTCTCTCAAAAATTTCTCCATGCTGAAGTATTGAAATACTATTTTGGCTATTTTTGAGTGAGTTAAGAGTTAGGGAACTCAGGGGTCTTTCTCAAAACATTTTCGAAGTTGAAGCCTTAAAACTTCGAGTTGTCTTTGGCGATGTGGGAATGGGAGTTGCTCTTTCTATAGAAAAATAAATCTTAAACAAACTTAAAACTGCCTTTAGTGCACCTACTTCACACAAGGAGAGAGGAGTATTCCGCCGCCCAGCCCGAAATATTTTCGTTTTTGAAGTTTTAAGAACTCTTGTTTTGGGCTATCATTGGATGATTTAAGTGGGAAGGGAGTCAAAAGCTTCTGTCAAAAAGTTTTCGAAATTAAAGTATTAAAACTTTTAGGCGTTCATAAGTCATGTATATAGGTAAAGGGGGGTACTGTACCTTGAAAAAAAATTTAGAAACTGAAGCCTTAAAAGCTCAAATTAAGGACGTTTGTGGTGAACTTAGAGAAAGGGGATCGAGAGATCCCTTCCAATTATTTTTTGATGCTGAACTATATAAAACGCTTCTGTAGGCTGTATTTGAGTGCCTTTTGAGGGATATGATTCGGGAGCTGTCCATGGGGTAAAGAATCAGTTCCGCTATTATTATTTTTTAATTAATGAATATTGAATAGTGTTCCTCGTTTAAAAAATACATCTACTTCCCTGAAGCTTTTTTATATTGCTTATTTTACCAACTGCTATATTATAAAAGAATTCTTTTATAAATGAAGACTGAGGGAATGGTGCCAGTTACCATAATCGCCCTTACCCTTCCCCCACCGTTCCTTCTTTTTTAGTTTGTTCACGCTATCTTGGGTAGACTTTCTGATGAGAACTGTTATTATGTTGCTGAATAACTGATTTATGTTGCAAAATTGAAAATCTTATTCCAGGGCTCGTACTTCCTTAAAAAACCCTTAAGAAACCCTTAATTTCATCAAGCAAAATTAAGGTCCCTAAAAAACCCTTAAAAAGTCCTTAATTTTCTGAAAATTTCCTTAATATTTTAACCACTGTATCAAGTTTGGTCCCCTTTTTCTTATTTTTTTCGTTTTTTACCCCTTCAAATCTTTATAATCCGCGATATGTGCCGAAAACGTATGTTTTGGAGACATGCCGACCACGTTAAACACGTGCTTCGCCGAAAATTGCTTGCCTTGTTTGAGATTGCAATCTTTTTGCATCCTGCAAGTATTTCAATCTTTTTAAATGTTGGAAGGTTTTTTTACAATATGCTACTTTATATCTGTTTATTTTTTTCATTATTTCAATAATATTTTTATTTCTTAAATTTATTTTAGAAAAAATGCAAAAGACTATCGAAAAAATATGGTCCAACTCCCAGTCTCTGATTGTATTTAAACTTGTCATGGTTACTATTTTTATGTATTTGAAAAAGCTTTCAATATATTTATGGTGAATCTCTAAAGGTTTTGGTTAGGCTTTACAGCCTGTAAAATTTTTTGGAATTTAAAGATTAAATAAAGCAACTTCAGTTTTTTTTTTTTTTTTAAATCGTGAAATAATATGAAGTTTTTTAAACCAAACTGAGTTCCATTGCAAGGAAAAAGGATAATCAATTATATATATATATATATATATATATATATATACATAAAATATTTATATTATTGAGTGATACAGCCAAGATTGAACTCTGGCTCCATCAACCGCTTTATTCAAGGACTCAGGAGTTAGAAATTGCTTTCTCTCTTTCAAAATTTAAATTTATATAGAAATAAACAAACTTGCGAGAAATAGTATGATATAGCAAATTTGTTCGAAATAGGATTTTAGTAACAATAACAGATCAAAAGCAATAATAACAAAACACTAGTTTAAATATCTTGAAGAAAAAAGATTTTAGTTATTTTCCTTCAATTTGCCTCTCATTCTAATCATGTATGCTAAATGATAATGCTTTAATATGCAACTAATTTTCTACAGCTATCCCCATTTTCCTAATCTTTTTTTATGACTGAAATTTGAGAATTAAATGTTATTTTTTAAGAACAATATGTGCTATCTATTATATTAATTACTACCCAATCATTTCAAGCCTAATTAATAAGGAAAAACTTTCGTATTATGTTTGAAACTGGTTAATTCGCCATTTTTTGTTGAATTTTGGAATGTCATGGACTCAAAGGGCACTCATGATCTCATCTCATTTCTGCTTGATTTTAAGAACTCTTTTTTTCTTGGGGGGGGGGGGGGGGGGGGTTCTCCATTTTCCTCTTGGATCACTATGATGTGAAATTTTAAAATTTTATTCACTGATAATGGGACATCCCAGTTGATTGGGCCTCTCCCTGCTTTTTGGAAACTGATGCACTTGTGCATGTGTATATATATAATATGTGTATCATATACTTTGCCCCTCCCGGGAAAACTTTAAAATGGTATACGCAAAGCTATCTAGTTATTTTCCCGATAAGTTTTTTTGAGAGAGAGTCCTTAAAAAGTCCTTAATTTTTACTTTTAAAAATGAGTATGAACCCTGTATTCCCAAGCGATTTTATTGCTGCAATAAAAATGTTTACGATCGGCAAAAAACAAATAGCGGGGAGCCCTGAACGTTTTTATCCCTAACATCATCCAGCATCGTCTAAAATTGCGTTTTTGGAACTTCAATTGTGAAATGTTTGCCGGTAGACCTCAAGGTTCAGAAAATTTTCAAGTGGCCAATGGCCACTAGGCTCAAAAAGCTTGGTGGCCACCAGTTTTACCGGGTTTCGAAAACAGCGCTGTAGTACAAGAATGGGGGTGGGGGAAGGGGGGATTTCGACTTGTATTTTTTTGAAACAAATATTATGAAAGTGATGCTAAAGGAATGCTATCAAGAAATATAAATTATATTAATCATGGAAACATAAGAGGCATAGGGTGAAGGTTGGGAGTTCCTGAAGCAAATGGTTCATTCCACCCATTTTAAAGTTTCATAAAAAAAAAATCATTAAGCCAAAAATAAAGTAGTGTACACAGTACCATGGTTCCACAGTGGAAAAAAAAAATTTTTGGCATAAAAATATTTAACTACAGACCTCCTCCAGTAATATACAATTTGGCATTTACCAAGAATATATTTCCAAAAAAAAAAAATCATTCTTTTTGCATTATTTGAACTAAGAGTATGACCAAACATGGCGACTACGTTCAATACGCAGCGTCGCCATGTTAGGATGACTATGAAGGGAAAACAATCAAAGGACTGGCTATTTGGCTTATATTTTAATCTGATGCAATTGAAGATTAAAAAATTACAACTGTTATTCGAATAAATAGAAACTAGCCCCCGTTGTTTAAACGATTTTCAATGGAACGTATTCCTAATCGATCGCGAGTATTACTGTCCACATCACAGCAGAAATATAAGATATAGTTTATAGAAATATATTTTTTTATTTCTTTTTTTAATGATGTTGGATTTATAATGAAATACAGGATTTATGGGAAAACATGGAACTTTGACTATGGCAAAGGAATGATAAAACGGGGTGCGGGGGGCTTTGTGCAGTCAAAAACAAGTTGCCTTTTTAAGTTTTAAATTAATTATTTTTTTTTTTTTCTATTTTGACGATTTTCAGAATAAAAACTGTTTGAGTTAATTGGGAATCAAATAGGATCGGAACGACCTTCGAGGATTTATATAAAAAAACATACATAATGGTGTGTTTTTTTAAAGAGCCAAAATTTGCATAATATTTTCATACTTTCAGAACAAGATTTAAAGCAAAAAATAAAACTGTTTTAGAAAAAGAATTTGAAAAAAGTACAGGGTTCATACACTTTTGGTTAAAAAAAATTCCCTTACTTTTCCAGGTTATTTTTTTAGAAAATTCCAGGTTACTCGCTTCACTCAAAATTAAATTTAAGTAACAATATTTTCAAAATAGTCAAAATTGTTCAAAGTAGCAATGTGTAAGAACTGAAACTTTTCCACTTGTTAAAAAAAAAAAAAAAAAAAACATTTCGTTAAAAATTGTCATCATTTGTTAACTATTTGTTAAAAACGATGTACTTTCAGCTTATTTTAACGTTTCTCTGATGCCACATGTCACGCATTTTAGCATTTTGCTGTAATCAGCAGCAATCTTTCTCCGCTTTTGGTTTACGATTCTTTTTATTTTCCTATTAGTATGTAACACAAAACATATTGAGCAAAGTACAAAGCTATTTTTCAGTATAAATATGATTAACTTGTTGCATCGATGGGCATACCATACAATGCATTCTATCAAAAGTCAACATCCGTCAATCATAAGCCAATGCCAATAATCAGTTTTTTTTTTCCTTTTGCATATAAAGGATGCTTGCATTAAAATTAAAAATTTTCTTTTTTGCACATTTACTTTCAATAGACATTGAGATAAACATCTAATTATGTTTTTGTAAATTTTTGTCTATTTCCATCTCGCAAATGACCAAATATGGCGACTAAGTAAAAAATTTAAGATAATGAGTAAATTTTTGAATTTGTAGCATGAAAGTAGTTACAAATAATAATTTATCCTTAAAAAACTACAATTATAAGACAAAATAGTCAGTTTTTAGCACATAAGCGTCTAAATCAATTACAATAAAAAAAAATTCTGGAGATAAAATTTTGCATTTTTCCAGAAAATAATTACGAATTACCCGGAAAAAAGGGCACATTTTGCGTTGTTATCAATAGTTTGCATTGCAATAAATATCCAATGCTATTTTCGGAAACTTAGGCACTTAAAAGGTTTTGTGTACTACCATCTTTGGAATGACCAAATATGGCGGCAACGACAAAAATTGAGAAATAATTTTTTGAATTTGTAGCATGAAAACAATTTAAAAATAATAAATCTTCATGAAACTACACTTCAGTTGAAAAGTTTTTAGCATATTTGCGTCCAAGGCAATGAGGATAAGATTAAGTTTTAAGAACAAAAATTTTCATTTCTCAAAAAAATTACATATTTAAAATTAAAAAAAAAAAAAAAAAAAAACTTGCAGCACATTTTGCGTTGTTTTCATTAGTTTACAGTTAAAGAAAACATCCAATTCTGCTTTGTTTTTGGAATCTTAGGCATTTAAGCATCGTGTCTACTTCCATCTTATGAATGACCGAACATGGCGACTACGTTTCATTCGTAGCTGAAAAGACTTTTCGATTAAAAAACGATTTTCTCAATTGACCCTACCGTCCGCAGGCTGGTGCTTTAGAAGGAAAACGTTCTTCTCCCATTAAATTTGTGCATAATTCCTGTTCACCCTGGGAAATTTTTTCTTTGGAACTATTGAGGGGCAAAAATGGCGTCCGCAGAAGTTTTTTTTTGGTTCGCCTTTTTTATTTTATTGCCAGCGTCATTTTGCCTCAAAACGTTTTACATTTTTTTTTTCAGGAAACATCAATAAAAACGAAGATTAGAACTCAAGGTTCAAAATTCCCAGGAAAAATTTTTTTGGGGGCAAAATTTGAAATTTTCCTGACTTTTCCCAGACAAATCCAGGTTTTCCTGGAGCATGCGAACCCTGTAATTTAATAACCATATTTTCCTGTGTATTATCGGCGGGCGGCTTATAATCTGCAGGTTCTAAAATATGCCTGAAGAAAAAAAAAGCTTCGTATAATCCCAGGTGTATAATACGATGTAAAAAAATAAAGTTTGAATTTAATATACCATTTGAGCAACTAAACTAAAAACGTGAAAAGGTAATTACTTTGAAGGCATAATCAAAATTTATCTAAAATATAATCTAAAATATAATGATTTCTTCTTGAAATCATGATTATAGTACGCTAATTACTTGAAAAACAGAGTCAAGACAAAGGAGCAAATGCTCTGATCTTGTGCAAATGGCTTCCTAATTCACTGTATTTTTGCTTATTTTACATTGCCTGAATTGCGTAAGAGGAACATCCAAGCAACGTAAAATAACCAACATTCAGGCAGGCAGTGAGAAAGGACATGCAAGCTTTGTAAAATAAACAACATTCAGTCGGAGTATGGTCTCTATCGGTGAATCCTTATTGTACTGAGGCATCTGTGGTGTGGAATTCTTTTCTTAGGATCTAAAATAAAAATACCCCCCCCCCCCCCCAAAAAAAAAGTTGGCGACTGTAGAGATTTTTTGGGGTCGCCAATTTTGAAAACTGAGTCGCCACGTGGCGAGTGGCGACCGTAAATCTTGACCTTTATTTGCCGGAGGAGATTTCTTGAACTCCATCCCTTCAAACGCATTCAAAAATTGTATAAACGTTATGAAAGATGGAGTTCATTTTTAAAGCTTCAATTTCGGGGAAAAATTTCTGGGGGAGAGCCCCAGACCCCCCCCCCGTCATTGGCGGGTTTTAGATTTTTGGAACTATAGTATCAAATGCTTAAATATTACAATTTAAACTGGGTCCATGTTGTTAGAAAAGACAGTCTTAAAATTGAGATTAAACACAGATTCCAAAACTGCCATTGTTAAAATCTACAACAACAACACTTATACTCACAACTTTTTCCTTTAAAGCACGCATGTGAGGAGGGGGGGGGGGAGTTCAAAATATTTCCGTCTTGAACACATCACCAAACTTGCACCCCTGGTGTCGCAATTTGGTTTTGTATGGCATTTAAAGATTGCCCTTGCTGCTTCTCTTTTGAGTGTACTACCCACATCTCATGGGCCTTTACCATGAGCAGGTGGCAGAAAAATGCCACTCAGCCTTAATGCCAAAATCATGGCAGCATAGATTTGAAAAGTTAGTTTTATTTTTGTGCTGTGCAGCTGGAATATCAGCGAAATAAAAAAGATTGTCTAACCCATTCTCAAATTGTGATTAAAAAAAAATAGCTTTTCTTTAAAATAGGTGAACTACTACTATGTTGTGCTCAAGACAGTCCGAGATTATTGTGAAACTAAGGTGTTGAATTTTGTATTCATTTTTGAAGTACAGTGGAACACCGTTTACACGTTTCATTTTTATACGTTTTTTAAATTGGTCCCTGCAGAGTCAAATACAGATTAACGTATATCTATTATACTTTTTTTCCCTTTTATGCTTTTTTCATACAGTCCCTTCAAAAACGTATGAACGGTGCTTCACTGTATACAACAAAAGGATGAATTATGGCTTGATTTCTGTTCCAGTAATAAGACTGTTATTCATCTTGCAAAACAAAGCTATACAGTTTTTGGAAAAGTCCTAAACTACTGCCACCTCAAACAAACCCAGGGTGCCTTGGAAGAAACCATTGGATGGATTATGCCATCTCATCCTTAATACCCCCCCTCCCCACCTGTTTCAGTTTGTAGGGGTGTCCCCCTGAAGAACAAGGGCGCACCCCCCTAAATATTGCAAAGACCCCCCAAAAGAGAAATATCCCTTAACCCCCCACCCCCCAAAGTCTGAAAATGAAAATTTACCGTCTTCAAGTGCAGCATTTTTTTTTGATGAAAATTTTAATAATTGATAATTGATAACTTTTGAATGAGGTGAAAGAGAAATTTTTTTTTTCAGCATTTTCATTCATAACTAGGTTAAATCTCTTCATGTACCAAGTTTCATCCAGATTTGTGACGGTCCGTCCTGAAATTCTTCCAAGTTGTGTTGATTTGACGTGGAATGACCCAGAAGTCCTTAAAATACAATTGAGCCATTGACAACATTAGAATGTAATAACATATAACAAGGCTTCAACTTGTCAAGGAAAACCTGGAAAGGTGAAATTGTTGAGGAATTGTATTCTGATTAAAAAAAAAAGGAAAACCAAAATGTCGCCTATCAAAGTGTAAAAATCGTTTTCATTACAATTGACAACACATGCCCAGAGATATATTTCCAACATTAGTCAATGAGCAAAAAAGTAGCCATTCGGTTCCTCATGGTCTGCCGCCAAAGCAAAAACATACAAACTAAATAAAATATAATTTTTGCGTTTGCTGCCACATAATTTTCTTTTTGCTCATTATTTCAAATTTTTTGTTTTGCTTTATTTTTTTCCCTTAAAATGTCTCATTCTGTAAAATATTCTTAATAGCTAGAATACAGGACTTCAGCTGTCGGTATGGAAGTTCTCTGGGACGCAGGACTATTTTTCAAAATACGGAACTGTCCCTTGAAATCCGGGACTGGCAATCCTGGTTCCCAGTAATGAGGGCCAGTTTCCTTTATCCTTTGTTTTCCAAATCAGGTTCTTTCAAAAGACCCACAAAAAAAGCCCCCCCCCCCTCGTAAATCATGTACAGTAAAATCCCTCCAATGCGGACACTAATGGGAAAATTTTTCTGTCCACAATAGAGAGGGGTGTCCGCAGGATGGGTTTAATAATGTTATTTGCATTGGAGCTGGGGAATTAAAAATTGTCTGCATGAGAGGGGTGCCCATTAGGAGGGGTTTTGCTGTAAATGCAATCTACGAGAAAGTTACTGTTTATTCCAGACTGACGAGTCCATATTAATGTTTAAACTGTGGTCTCTGGATGGCACAACCCGACTGTCGGTATATTGCATGTCGGCTTAAGGGCAGTAACTTGTGTGCTGCTTTATATCTATTTTTCTTCCGCAAATAAAAATACTCAGGTCATAGAGAAAATGACTGAGAAGCTCGTATGTGCTAAAGATTTTAATCATGCTGTCAAAATTAAGGAGAAAATCTTCATAGTTTAACAGGGTGTCGTTCTTCCATATTCAAAAGCTTTATTTCATTTTGCCCTGTTTAATTTACATTGATTTTAAACATCAGAAAACTGGAATAAGATTCAAAAGAAAACATTTACAAGACATACTCAAATTCCGTATATCAGTGCCCCCCCCCCCCCGCCTCTACGACAAGTTTCAGAAAAAAAATCGAAAGCTTTTTAGCAAAGGTACCTGCCACAGGATTGTTTGGTTTAAACCAATTGGTTTTTAAAGAAACATGCGGTTTACATTGATTTCCCCACACATATTGAAAAATGTAAAATTCCATTCATGCTAAATTCCTAGCTAAGTTGCAGAGATGAATACTAAAATTGCAAAGTTGCTTCTTCAAAATGTATTACAAGCTTTAATCGAAAAAAAATATTAATATATTTTTTATTTCATATATGTGCCATAAAGCAGATCTTCTTCAAAATGTATTACAAGCTTTAATCGAAAAAAAAAATATATTTTTTATTTCATATATGTGCCATAAAGCAGATTTCAGTCAACTTCCATCATTGTGCTTAATTTGCATGATTAGTTAAGATTTACTAAAGATTGAATCTTTTATTGTAGATGCAATCCATTATATTGATCACTCCTGTTGCAGGGGTTTGACATTTTTGCCCATTTATTTGTAGTTTCCTGGAATTTTAACTTTGACTTGTAAGGTAATCAACAGTCTAACTTAATTGTTTGCACCTAAAAATTAAGATTTGTTCTGCAGGTGAACACAAATAATATTTTTTGAATCTAATTTTTAAAAAAAGTTTATACTTCATATTATGATACATAATAGTTCCTTATATTATAATGTAGGAAGATTAAAAGACAAATTTTTAAATTCCCAGAACAAAATGCAAATAAATGTGTAAAAATTGATTGAGAAATGGTATATAAATTTTCCCATATAAACTACACTCTCCATTGGTGGTTTTTTTTTTTTTTTTTTTTTTTTTTTTTTTTTTTTTTTTATTCTGTGTGCTTACAAGATTTTGATTGGCTGCTGCTCTATGACTATTGGGTGCAGATAACTCTTAGTTTTTTTTCCCCCTTTTGTTCATCGGAATTGGGATTTTGGTATTTGCTTTGCCTTAGCTAACCTGTGCAGTTTACAAAAGTTACTTACTCATATTGTTTTAAAAAGAATGTCCAATTCTGGTAGAAAAAAAGACCTAATCTGGCTTTCATTTGATGAAATCAAAAATGAAGCCAGTATTTCGTATCATAAAGGGTTTATATTTACATGCATACTAATATATTAATCAAGTCAAACATTTCAATCAATATTTCCCCGCAGAGAGCTATTTTAATTATTTAATTTAGTTACAAGATTTGTTCTAATCTCTTTAATTAATCAAGAAATTAGGTATAATGTGACTATTGAATAACTGTTAATTACATGGAACCTTAATTACCTTCCGAAAATTAATTGTTTTTCTCGCAAATAGTATTTAAACCAAGAAAACCAAAAAAAACCTGGTTTAAACCAAAAAATCGGGGGTTTTTTTTGAAAAAAAAAAAAACAGGTTTTTTTTACCAACCCTGACCTGCCAGGGTTCGTCGATATATATCGATCGATATATATCCGATATTTATTTTGAAAATATCATGATATTCTGATAATTTTCCATTATGGTATTTTAAAAAAAAAAAGTAGGTTAATCATAGTAATATTGTTCATTTATTATTAAAAATAACCCAAAAGTTATATACTATATTTTTATAATGTACTAAAGGACCCGGCAGACGTTGTTCTGTTCGAACTTTGTAAATTGAAAAGTTTAAACATTTCAATAAATTATCAAGTGTTTGAATCGCTTTGTTGAAAAAATATGTAAAAAGAAAATGTTTTTAAGATGCTTGACGTCAGAATGCGTGTACAACTTGATTTGTCTAACGCTCACTGAGCAGTTGTTTTATTAACTATTTTTTCTCAAGTACTTGAAAGATCTTCATAGATTGTATAGTTTGTTCCTTCAGTCACACTCAAATAAAGATGTAAAATACCTGGGTATTTATTTTTAGGGGTAAATACCCAGGGTATATACCCGGGTAAATACTCAAAATGGGTATTTACCCCGGTATTTATTTCAAAAATTTATATTCAACTAAAATACTTTTCTGTCTATTCCACTATGTATATATATAACCAACCATATACAAAACAATAAATTTTTGCCCAAAAATTGTATTTTTATCACATATTTAAAGAATCATTGTGTGAAACAACTTAGCAATCTAATATGATATTCACATTAAATGTGTTGGATATGCCTAATCAATGTCCCCATTTTCCTTTTTTGTTTTTCACTTTTCAAAGCAAAATTTAAAGTTTTACCAGTACAAATACAAAGTGAGTGACAAACTAACGCCTCCTAGATAAGCATATTTTTGGTCTTCTGGCTATTGCCAACTATTGAAGTTCGAAAGCATTAGAAATTAAAAGTGTAGAAAACAATTGGTTAACTTCTAAATTTAAATTTTAAAATTAACCAATTAATGATTTGATTAGAATTGTTTGGATCCATCATCATAGCAACACCATCCATGTATTGCCATCAGGTAGTAGCGTTGTTTGTGTACTGGTGGAGGATCACTTTTAAACAAATGATAGGCATATAGTATTAGGCTTTGGACGAACTGATTACAACTCAAAGCCAAAATTAACTGGTAGCATGATATTATGAAAAATCAAAGATGAAAAGTTGTGCTATGCCATCTATGTGACAAAATTAAACTTATATCCCTTTGCTTTACCCCATAAAAAATTAAATTATCGTGCCATCTTATTTAAGTTTTGAAATAGTTCATTCTAAATTCTGACAGTTTTTTTGATAAGATTTCATTACGCCTTTAATTAAAGAAATTATAATATATAAATTTTTATATTTTTAAATTTTCATTTTACAGTTTATGTTTCAAAAGGAAAATCATCACCTTTTGGTACAACCTAAAGTTTTTTTTTTTGGCAAAATGCGCAATTACTAAGAGATTTACCCTGCCTTTGGATAAATACTAGGGCTCGACCGATGGCATTTTTTGGCCGATGGGCCGATGCCGATTGTTGGCCGATTGTTCAAAGATGGCCGATGGCCGATTGTTTTCCTTCAAATGGCCGATTGCCGATGGCCGATGATTTTGGCCGATGGCAAAAAAAAAGAAAAAAAAAATCTAACAGGAATAAATTGATAAGATTGTCAAGGATTTAAAGGATCATTGATTCATTTCACTTTACTTCCTTTCTAGGAATAAGGAATTGTAATCCCCCCCCCCAAAAAAATCAGATTTCGACCTAAATTTTTATTTTACTATCATCCAATTTAAACTTTACAAGTTTTTTCAGCACATATGTACCTAAGAACATATAGATGACCGAAATATCCATTTTGAACGCCTCCTTAGTTAATTATCGCAAATTCTCTTGTGATGTCTTCATTAGGGTGGGCCAAAATAAGCCGAAAATTTTTTTTTTTCGAAATCAATTTTTGGATAGCGCGCAAAAGTTGCGTGATGAGCTAGTTAGCACTCACAAAAAATTTCTTGGATATTAAAAAATATTTAGCCGGCGCTATTTGACGCTAAAAACCCGAAAAAAATGAGAAAAATGAATTTTTGTCGAAATTTTTTTAAAAAAACTAAATTCCAAATATTTTGCTGGAATGCACCGAAAATGTTATATAATGAGCCAATTCGAGCCCATAAAATGTTTCATTGATTTTAATGAGCATTTAACCGCTCCTTTCGGACATCAAAAAATTGGAGAAAAATGAAAAAATATTGACTTTTTTTAAAAACCATTATGAAAATTATTTTTCAAAATTAAATCATAGACTAATTAATTAAATAGCACTATTAATTATAGTAATTATTATCACGCAATAATATCATACATTTTCTAGAATAACATATAAAGATAATAAAATTTTGAAAAAGAAATCTTCAAATTTGATTTATAATACCTCATGCATAATGAATATTATTTTTTGGAATAATATTGTCCCTTGTTATCAAATGATGAAAGTTCTTTCCTAGCTTGAAGTTTGGCACGAATGTATCCATCTTGTGCAGTTTTACCACGAACTTATATTGCAGCTTCGGTTATTAGTTTCACACAACGTATCACAGCTTCCGTGTGACAGGGAAATTTCTCGAAACAGCTGTAGGCTGTTCTTTGCACATTTATTTCAATTGTTGCTCTTTTAGTTTGCCCAATGAACTAAATCAACATAATCAATGGCTTCAAAATTGAGTTTAGGACGCTTAAAAAATCGTAACCATCCGAGCTCTTCGTTTTCTTATTTCTAGAGTTCAGAATGCACCTAACAGCTAATTCCCGAATGTATTTTCTTCAGTCAAACAACATTGTCAACAGTAGCTGTTCAGGATGAGCGAAATATGCAATATTCTCTATTTGTCAAACATATATAAAATAGTAATAACATAATCTTAGGAATAATAGAAGCAGTTGAGCGCCGTTTATTATCCAGGAGAAACAATTGGAACCGAAGATTAAAAAAATAGCATCTTATGTAACTATTTTTTATTTGAGTGTGTGCATTTTTTTTTTGAATTGGCGTACAAATGTCGCATAAAATTGATTGAATTTTTACTGTTCTTTCTAAGTAACGTATTGCGTAACATTTCAGTATTTACTTATTTTGAAACTACTTTAAAAAAAATTTTTTTTTTTCATTTTTCCCATGTGTCAGTTTTAAGGAGCGTAGCTAAATATTTTACGAAATGTATAAAAGTCTTTGAGAATTTCAACTAACTTCAAACTTTTATTTTTAACCCCTCCCCCCATTTTCTTTTCTTTCTTTTTTTTTTTTTTTTGAAAAAAGTGCATTTTTGCCCTTTTTTTCAGTTTTTCAAGGTCAAATAGCGCCGGCTAAATATTAAACAAATTTAGCGAAATTTTTTATGGGTAATAACGGGCCCATATAGCAACTTTTCCGCACTATCCAAAAACAGATTTCCAAAAAAAGTTTTTTCGGCCCACCCTATCTTCATGCGCGTAAACTTACGTTACACAAAAACGTTATGAAATAGAAAGTTGAAAACTCATACCAGGGGTCTGTCCAGGATTTTTCACAGGGTCCGTTTTTTGTGAAAAATCAAATAATTTTGTGAAAAATGAATTAATTTTGTAAAAAATCAAAAAATTTCGAAAAAAAAAATTTTTTTTTTTGTTAAAACGAAATTTTAGAATTTAGAGATGGCACAAACTGCATCAATTAAACTTAAAGTTGAGTGTTTTCCTCTTCTACGTCGAGAAAATCATTCTGGATTTTTTTTCTGATATTTGGCGGGGGGGGGGGGGGCATCGCTCTTTCAAGTATCAATATTTATCTACCATTCTACATTATGTTAAATTATACTAGATATATTTCTGTACAGTACTTAAAATAATTGTAACAAAAATATAAGTAAATAAAATAAAATTCAGAATAGGGTTCAGCATTCAACTTTTTGACCCAAGACACTCTTAAAAAGCACAGAATTTCGTTTAAAACTTATAAATTCCGTTATTTTAACAAAAATAAAAAGATATTTCAATTGTTTACCTCTTATCAAAGCGTAATAATCATTAAAAATTCGAAAAATCGGATTCCCATAGCGGATGCAAAGAGATCGCAATTCTCAAAGTGAAGGCATCAAAAGTATAAAAACGGCTTGTAAAAGAAATATTTTTGACAAAATTATTTTAAAATTGCATTTTAGAGTCCTATGATAAACATATCATTAATATCCGTGGACACAGTTGACCCAAAAAATAAAATAAACCATCTATTTAGCATTTTAATTTTTGACTCATAACAGAAAATGGAATTTTGCTTTAAAAACTTGAAATGAGAGTTCTAACAGAAATAAAGAGACTTTTCATTTATTTTAATCCTAATAAAGCGAAGTTAGCTTGAAAAAAGAACAAAATATGATTTTCATATCGGATGTTAAAAGATTGCATTTTTCAAAATGTAGACATCTAAAGAAAAAAAAAAAACGGTAATTAAAAGAGTTTATTTAAAGTTAATCATCCTTGTTAGCATCGAAAAATCAAAACCCATATAATTTTCTCCCAAAATAACAATTAAACATCGCACCGCACCGTAAAAACGCAAAAATTGACAAGCTAGCAAAATGATGAGAATATTTTCTAATCAAGTCATTATAAAGGTTCAACGCCAGACGCTAAGTGGTGATAATTTTGAAGTTGGTAACACTATCTGAAGCGATCATATTTTTTCCTCACCCTTACTATCCCTTTGCAGTTCTAAGTTCATTTCGCAGATATATATTATTATTGTTTATTAAATCATGAGCGGAGAAAAGTGCTTACCAATGCCTTTTCAGAAAAGTTTACAAAAACACCGCTGCTAATTAGCTGTGATAAAATAAACAACCATTATGTTTATTTGGAAGTAGCAATTATTTATCGCTTGCAGGAGCATCCCAAGAGTGCCGATTTTTTTTTTTTTTTTTTTTTTTCAAAATTAGCCGATTTTGTATAAGCTGATCCCTCTAATTTGACTTTAAAAAAGGTTCCAAAAATTATACACAGAAATATGCGTTATTTTGCTTTCAGATTTGCTCTTTCAATAAACAATTTGACAGATCCGATCTTGTTTATCAGCATTTTGTGAAGGGTCCGTTTTGTTTGATCGGAATTTTGTGAAAGGTCCGTTTTGGTTGATCGGATTTTTGTGAAGGGTCCGTTAACGGACCCAAATATCCTCTGGCCAGACCCCTGCATACGTAAGTAGTATGATCTAAAAGTTCGAGGACAAGTTGTATAAAAATATCGTGAATAGTTCACATTACCGAAGTACATCTACAGTGGCTCCCAAAAGTGTTCGTACACTTTGAAATTTTGTAGTAAAACCAAAATAACGCAAAACTGAATTCGAATATGAAGACCATTTTTTTACACTATTCCTATGCCATTCTGAATAAAACCCAGTAGTTTTTCTCAAAATATTGCCAAATTTCATTTTTGAAATTTGTCAAAAAACGATGAGACAGAGAAAAAATACGCCACAAAAGTCATCGTACACTGAAATATTTTCGAATAAATTCATGATTAAAATTATTATATGTGGTTTTTTTTATTGTTTTTACATTGTAATGACACTGTAAAGTCATTTGCCTTTAATTTTCTGTTTATTTATTCCCTAAGCTTCTGCTTATTATTTTTAAATGGCAGATATGCGCAGAAAACAACAAACACGATTCGAAATTTGATTTTTTTCCCTCACAGTAGCCATAAATTGGTTTGAAATGTCTCGAAATTAGTTAATTTATACCATTCTATAGTGAAGTGCTTGATAAAATGCTTTAAAGACAAGAATCGGATCGAAAACAAGGTAACAAAAGGTCAACTGGCAAAGTTAACAAAGCGTGATCGGAGGTTTACAGTTAAAAAAAATTATGAAAAATACACATTTGAGCGCTGAAAAAGTTTCTACAGAATGAAATGAAACATTTTACGTTTAATTTTCACCTAAAATTGTTCGCCAAGTTCTCTGATTAGCTGGATTAAAGGGGACCCCTTCCTGCAGAAAATTTCTTGTTCGCGCGAAAAGCAGTAAACTTACGCTTTCCGTCGTAAAATAAATGATAAATAAGCTCAAAACGTTTTGAAACAACGTCTTACTTATAGATAAAAATAAATTCAATATTTTGGGTTAAAATAGTGCATAATTGTCAACAGAAGAAAAAATGAGGAATTTAATCTTAAGAGCTTAACTGGATCAGTTAATCAGGACGGTGAAGGTGTTTTTTTGTGTGAGGGTGCATAATAGCATCAGGACTTGGAAATTTGGAATTTTTTGATGAAATAATGAATCATGCTGTTCACTTAAATATTTCAAAAACCAATTTTAAACTATTAGCCCAAAATTTGGTAATCAGAAACAACTTTGTTTTTTATCAAGTTAACGATAAGAAGCACACTTTGGTGCCTCAAACTTTGTCCTTAAGCATAGAAATTTCTCCTCAATCGCCAGATTTAAACTTAATGGAACATATTTGGAGATATCTGGTGGTTAGATTACGAAAATACATCATTGAAACGAAAAACGAACTAGAAACAGTAAGACTCGTAGTGCGGCTGAACATTTAC